>NC_142682.1:6158247-6325747 GCF_964200805.1 Pocillopora damicornis | reverse complement strand
ATACGTGATGTTTACGAAAGTCGCCTCGATAGATAAGATAGAGTAAATATACATGGCTGTGGTATTTGCTTTTTGCTGAGTTCCGTAGTTTTTTGTAAATTGTCCTCCAAAGTTGTATGAAATTAAAGTCTTCAAAAGTGTCACGACAAGCCTTCGCTCGAGTGAAATTTAATTTCCGTAAAACTCTGAAAAATAAAGAGATCCGATCAAACTGATTGTGGTTTTAGTATAGGTACATGAATGTCTTACAACACACGAAAAACGAGCGAAATCCGTGTCTCAAGCAAAATCGACCGGACCGCTCTTACAGAGACACTCTCTTAAACTTCCCCCTTTTAAACATCGATCAGTGGGGCGCAGTTGTGAGAAAAGATTAAAAATTTACAATATTCGCTCTTAAATTCTTATTTTACATTTACATCTGGTACATTAAGATGTTAAAATCCACCGCATAACCATTTGGCTCAGTTTACGTGAAAACTCAGCGATGGATGTTAGACACTTCCTCAGACTTTCCTGTGTAATTTTTGTGATGAAGAGAACAGTGTGTGTAAACTGACGTCATTGATCTAACTTGTGAAGATTGCACAACAGTTGTAATCCAGGTTCGAAGGTTTGGTTGACGGAAGGAATTCCTTGTCCTTCCACGTTCTAGAATTGAAGTGGTTCACACAGTCGAAAATCCTTGACATACTGATAAGCTTGACCTGCCCTTCAGTCATGTCGCTATCAAGTCATGTCGCTACCTTCGAGAGGAAAGTCCCAAAAACTCAGTTACCACTTATGCTCATGGCAGGCAAGCGTACGGTCAAGGTTATCATTAGCTTCTCAAGGAAAACGAAATATAGCAATTAATGAAAAAAAACCCCGTAAAACTGCGCCAATCAACAATATAACAAGACTATCACTTCACAGTAAAAAAAGTTTAACCTTCAAACTCTGTTGGCATGGCAATCGCAGTAGTTACATCCCACCCAAAAAGGAAATTTTTTTTCGAACTACATTACCCATAATAACTTTCCTCAGTTGTGTTATCTTTTGCCAACAGGGCATCCGAGCCAGTATGACGCCTGCGACTGACACTTGCAAGTACTCATGGATCAGGGACTTTAAGATTGGGGTGTTGTTTCGATTACCGCGAACGGCAAACGTCAAGTTCTCATTTAACGTAGCTCTTAGCGCGCAGTTTAAAACTTGTAGGTCTCAGTTGAACGTGAGGAGTGCTGTTTTGTGGTAAGTGATTTACGAAAAAGTTCTTCTCATACTTCAAGACTCTAAATTCACGTAATCACGTTTTCTGCTTATTTTTCCTTCTTTTATTATCTGAAATACCCTCTGACACTTAAGTGTTTTTGAAACAACAAAACAGTGGACAGTTGAAGCGAATCTTCGCATCTACTCATAGATATTGACAGATTTAGACACTAAAACTACAACCTTTCTTTGAAAGATGTCTAATGGTAAGTGTAATGGAAAACGGGTCAAAAGCATTGGGTTCGAGACTTGGACGGGTCATTGTGCTATGTTCTTGGGCAAAACACTTTACTCTACAAAGTACTAGCGATTTGTCAGGGAAGCCTGATGAAATGCTGGGGGGATAATCCTGCAATAGATTAGCTTCACATCTAGGGGGGAAGTAGTAATATTCCTAGTCGCTTCATGCTAAGGAAACTGGGCTAAGGTTCGGCTGGGCGGGCCACTTAGCTCACGTACAGACTTTTTTTTTTTACTAAAACAGCGCTTTTATAAAGCGTTGGAACGGCTAAGACCTTTAACTCTTATTAATGTTTTGTTTGAACAAAAAAACCGACAGCTGCATACAATGTCTCTATAGCTACATGCTCACAGGCTCGCCTGTGTATCTCATACTTCTTGGACATCATGGTCCTCCATGAGAAATTCAGCGGCTTGTGCTTCAACGCATGCTCGGTAACCTTCACGATGATAGGCGGAGAATTGCAAAGGTGTGAAAAATTGATTGGCAGTAGAGGTGTTTGGGAACCTGTCACAGAGGAGCTCAGACAAACCGCTTAGGCAGGACTTTTTGTTGCAGTACTCACAGCAACAGAAGGTCAACTTATCGACTTCCTCCCCAGTCAAATACGGACTATTTCCCCAGTCATTCGGCTCCAGATTAAAACCAAATTCTTCCCAGGTTTTGACCTCGCTTTGATCATCTTTGCGTGGACTTCGTGGCCTTATCATCATAATTTCACCTTCACCATCTTTGCCACCGTCATCTTTGTAGTACTCAACTTTAAATCTAAGCGGAAAAGAATGAATGCTTTTAGTCAATTTGAAGAGCTCATACAACCTCCATTGAATCAAAGGAACTCTATGGATTAACCTCTAAGAGTGACTAGCACCTAATTTCAACCTTACTCCTGAATCAAACATTTAGGCCACGAGGATAAAGTAAGTTATTAGCAACTAATGAAGCTCTAATTGAATTGATTACTGAACAAATGCTCGTGGCCCAATGCCTTTCAATGCCTTTTAATGCCTTTCAAGCTATGAAGAACGAGCCGCTAGACTGCTATTGACAACGGTGGAGTCTTGCCATCACAAACTTGAGGCCATATCTTCCCTTACATTAGACTTGAAACAGTGTATACCACTGATATACCCTGAATATCTCGAGCCCACATCAACTGATTGGTCCCTAAGAGGAGTAGGAGAAGGATCGAGATACAAGGATTTCAATGTATTTTGAATTTCTTACTATAATGAAAAATTCTTCTACCAGACACAATTCTTCTCTTCCAGGATGTTAGTTTTTTTTCTGTTAGTTATGGACACATTCCCCATGTAGACAATTTCTTACTATCGAAGGTAAAAAAAATTGGTACATGAGAAAATACATACCTGTAATATCTTGGTTTCCTTACATCCGGTTTATTTGGTTTTACGAAGGTGTCTAACAGGTCTGAAATGACGTCACGACCTCCCTGGCCAATAAACGAACAGTTTAGCTCGGTACGAGCGAGCATCAGTGCTTTCAGAAGGTCATCTCCATACCTCTTCTCATCAGAGGTGTAACCACCATTCACTACAACAATTTTCTTGAGTTTTTTCTTTAACAATGGTAGAATCCCGGTATTTTCCATGTGGCCTCCGTCGCTGAGTAGCATCACAGGAGGGGGCATGGATCCGATGTTCTCAACGGAAAGGGTTTCTCTGACAAACTCCACGAAAGACACGTGTACAATAAACCACCTTTGAAAAAAGACGCAATAGATCAGGAATGACGATCTGGGTTACAAGGTGTGTTTTTCAAACTGTGGGTAATGTCATTAGCGAACCTGTGCCTTGTGGCATGCGACAATTTCAATATACTACCAGGCAGCAACATCCTTTCTTTGCAAGAATTTTTTGACACCATAATTAGACACGGCGTTGAGTGAGTACTCTTTGCTAAACACAGCACGAGTCCCCTTTGAAAAATCCTGACTTCGCCCGGGGGCAGTAAGTTACAAGAACGAAAGAAAGTTATTTACTAGGAGCTATCTTCATAGCGCCAAACACCAAATTCACCAGAATAGCGTCGGGTAGTCATCTGTTGAGATTTAACTTTTAAATCTTGGGATCGAAAGGATGAAGAAGACAATGTTTTGTATGAGTTTAGCTTGGGATCAACGGTTCGGTTCAAAAGCTATGCACAGTTGTTCGAAAAGCGGTTGGCGATAATCCAGGATTAAAAGTTTAACGTGTCCTTGAAAGCGTATTTATTACGGCTTACTTTTTGAGCGGTTTCACCTTAGTCCAAGAAAAATCTGAAGGAAAAAAAACTGCCTGCAAGGCAGCAAAACAAAATAAAAAACTGTTGGCCAACCCTCGGTTAGCTTAATCGTGCTTTGAACAACCCTGCTCTCAGGACTTTTCAGTGTCTGTTGTTGTACGTTTAGTGGGACGAGAGCAATCCGAACCAAATGTTTTGTTCTGGAAGATTCACACCATCCTCTCTAAAGGTAATAAGTGCTTGAACTACATGCGTCATATTCACCCACGTTTTCTGACGCTTCGCGTGGTTTGTACGCTTTTACTTATTTCAATTTCGGTCCTCATTAACTCCTTCGAACATTTAATTTCTTCTGGCCTGTTCCTGCCATTCGGTTAGTAAAATGGAGCGAACTAGAAAACGGTGCGAAAGTTGTGGCGGAGCAAAACCGAGAGAGGCTTGGGCCGGTTTCTCAGAGTTCTTTACGCGACCCGACCCAAGCCTCGCTCGTTTTTTCTCTACTTCGCTATTATTGCGGTGTTTACTATCGTGCCTCGTTTTGCAACGACTGAATTCTGTGATTTCCAAAGGTTTTGTACTTAAGCGGAAATTGAACTCCGTATCGCGCAATTTTGATCTGAAATTATACGTGCGCTCGTTCGATTTGGAATCACGCGTATGATTTCAGACCTAATAATATACATGAAAAATTATTCAGTCCTGATTGATTAAGATAAATGCAGTTTTCAGGTAATTCAGAGCAGAAGAGAGTTAATTCAGTGTAGAAGAGGGTTAATTAAGTGCAAAAAAAGTTACAAACCAGACATTCTTATTGGTCAATAATCAAAGAAACTCACAGATAGCAATCAAATGCGAGCCTTGGATGTCGCAACAAAATTTGAAAATTTGAAAATTTGCGAGCGGAACAATGGCAGACGTTCTAAGTAGGTTTTCTTTCGCCACCGCGGCTGAAAAACAGCTCAAACAACGAAAAAATTGTAAAAAGCACTGCTTTTTGGTTGTCGGTTTGGAAAAAGCGTTGTTTAGAGAAGGGAATTGCCAAGGAAATCGAAAATTACGAGCCAACCCAGCTTAACACTTTGCTCGAGCGATCCAACGCCGAAATGAAAAAACAAACATGGTTAAACCTCGGAAACGACGATTCCATTTCATCGAGAGTGATTCGGACACAGACTGAACAATTGACTTTGAACTTTTTTGCCCCTTAAAGATGTGAGGATATCACTGCATATGATTGTTTTAATCGTAGGCGGTTTTTTTGACCGGTTTGAATAAGTTATTTTTGCACTTGATTCGCGCGCTTTGCTTATGCTTACTTATGATAACCTATCTCGTATTTTATCATTTATATTATTAACACGTAATCACATGATTTTTCTCGTGCAATTTGGAATAAACAAGCACTTGTTAATTTTTTCAAAGACCACAAATTGCACGAGCCCGTGGGGCGAGTCCAATTTTGTTAGTCTTTAAAATAATTACTCGTGCTTGTTTATTCCAAATAACACTCGAAATCATGTGATTACCACTCACTCCACTCAGTTCAATTACCATTATTAAGACATTCAGTCAGTGATATGTGCACTAATTTACACAATGCTGACCTGGCTATCTTCTCCCATAACTTTGGTTTCCCAGCTCCTGTGTCGGCGAAAGCTCCAATGAAGGCCAAAATCAGGTGAATTACGAAGAATACAATTACTCCAACCTCGATTGACCTTTCACCGCCGCTAGTGAAATAGACCGCTGGCACAGCGATCAACGGAAGACCCCGGAGAAAGTTTATAAGAAGAGGCAGAGGCTGTTAAAAAGACATAAATGAATAAGAAATTGTGCTGCATTATTTGGTTATCTAATCATTTTGATCGCGTTGATGAATCCCCATGAAAGAGAAAACACTTACTTGGAGCGTAATGAGAGTAGCAAACTGATTTCATACTTCCCCTGAGAGAATCAACCTATAACACTGTCTCTCTATTTGGATTTTATTCCAACAACAATCATTCTCAAGTTTGAGCGCTTTTCGATCGAGTGCCGTAAAACCAGGACCAAAAGATTCACGAAAGCCAATCGGAGGAAAGAAAAAATGCAAAAAGCGTGGGAATCACAAGTGGCCAAGCTGTGTTTGGTTTCAGTATTTAACTCTGATTGGTCGAGAGCGAGGATGGCGCGAGTTTTCCAGACCAGTTACATGGCAAAGTAAAGCACAAGCAAAGAAATCCCGCATTATTTTCGACACAATTGAAGATAGCTCTACTTTTAGACCTTTAGCATCAAGTATCCCGAAAAGATTCTCACCTTCATGATACAGGACTCTTCTTTAACCGCCTTCATGTCACTGACCATCGAAGCCCCCATTTCAAATCCCAAAATCGTAGAAAGACGCATCACTTGTAGAGCATCGTCGTACCCTGAAATTGCTGCCGCAGACGTGGCCATGGCCTCATCTAATTCCACATCTCGAGGATCCAGCTTACCTTCAAACCGATTGACATCCGATGGATCTCGGTCTAAGCGCTCAATTGCTGTAGGCGACATTGTCAGTATGTCATAGTCTCTGTCAGACCTGATATTTTTCTCCCAATTGTGGACGGTCGTGTTTGATATTAACTCAGGTTCCGTGCCACGGAGGTCGGAAAGGTTCAAGGGTCTTGTCTCGGGTGGCTCATTATTACATCTCTCTTCATCATCGCTAAGGATGTCCATCTGTTGGTCTGTGTGCTGTTTGGACCTCTGTCTTCGGTTCTTCAGCAGACATGTCCACAGGGGGCAGAAGATATCTTGGAGTATCTCAAGGCATCCCCTTGTTCTTGAACTTTCTTCTGAGTAAAAGGCCTTACGAAGTTTCCATCTGCAAATTAGAACAGTTCATGTGGTTAAGTGAGTGGGAGGAATCGCATGGTTTTCAGAAAGAAGTAAGAGGGATCAGTCATCGCCAACAGAGTATCAAGGAGGAACTGCTGACTGCCAGTGAAATGCTAATGAAGGGGGGGGGGGGGGAATAAGAATATTACGTAGCCTTTCAGGGAGATGAGGTAAACTTTATCGTGACACATCCAAAGTCCTTCCATCCCCCCACCTCTTCCCCTCCCCCCTCCCCCATAAATAACGACCCATTCCTCACCTGTTAAAGACATTGACGAGCCTCTCGCGTGATTGTCTCAAATATGGCACAGACCACAAGACACACCCAGAGGCAAAGAGCAGCTTATTAAACAGTCCATCAGAATACCCAACACCAATAATCATGGCTTCGTACACTTTCCAGTAGATGATGTAAGAATAGAGATAGATTATAATGCCGTAGGACGTTTTGTCCCGGAGCATAGGAAGGACGAACCATAGTACCACACCAATCACCACAATGACCGCCCGACTCCAAAGAGGGATTTCAATGAAGAAATCATTTATTGCAAATGGAAGGAAAGTAAAACAGAAAAACAAAAAGAAAATTGTCGCGAAAAGTCTGAAATATTTAGACTTCTTGTCAGACAACTTTTGGGACAGAATGTAAAAAGTGACAGAGAGCGCCAACAGAACTGAAAACAGGATAGTCTTAGCAACAGGAACGGTTCCTTGATGAGAAAGACAGTGCTCGCGGCTTTCTTGAGCTGTAACGTTGTGGTTACTTGCAGAAGGGGCTACTGTAGCGTGATCACAATCCACTTTGGCGCGAAGTAACTTTCCGAAGAGGTCATCGATAATGAAGGCAAGTGGAAGTGCGTATGATCCATATATGACAATCGGTTCGATAATGGTGACAGTAAGCAGTAGAAAGAACATCATAATCGTATCAAGGATTCCTCGACATGGCTTCTCCCAGTTACAAAAGTAACCTGCTCTTTGTCGCATGTTGTCAAAGAACTCTTCATGCCATTCTTCGTTGCCCTTTGCTTTCTTCTCGTTCCTGTATTTCCAATCCAAAAATGCCGTGCCTGTGTAACCACCCCCTGACACGCAGCTCAGGTAGTGTATTTTTGCTCTAAGCTGGAGCAGTCTACGCAGGACTCCAGAGCATAGTGCCGCTGACCGTATGCCACCACCAGAAAAAGCCACGCCAGTTTCGTAAGGACTCATGGTACCTAAGACAAAAATGAAATTGGTAATCAAATAATCATAGAATGAACTCAGAATTTCCAGTCGGCAAATTCTGCGTCACGATTATTAAGAGCTCAACGTAGTCTCTAAAGCTCATTTTTAAAGCTTCAGAGCGCAGAACCCGAAGGTCTGACGCTCGATTTCTTATTGCGACTCATGTGGAACCCGTCCTTATTATCGCCTGAGGGGTGGGGGGGGGGGGTAGGAGGATTTTGATCGTGTCACAATAAGTCTACCAGATCCCTCTGAAGATTCCTTTTTGTTCTCCTGAAAACCATGTGATCTCCATAAAAATTCTCCGACTCCTCCCCCCCCCCCCTCCTTACCTAAGGCGATAATTAATGACTTTTCACCAGGAGCTCCTGCTTTTCACCAACATTTCTTTGTTTCCAACGCTCTTTCATGACGAAAAACCATCTTTCTCTATTTCATTACAGAGCTCAAAATTTACCATATTCCTTATACTGTTTAAGAAATTCTGAGTCAAAATTGTCATTCGGTTATTCAATTCCGTAGTAGGTGCCGGATACACGGTGGGCATGAGCTTGTATCTTGAAACTCTTTTCCTTATTCAGGCCAAAGAAGTGATCTTCGTTTCTCATTTCTGACTCGAACTGCTTCTCACAGGAGACCAATCAAATACTTTCTTTGCTAACGATCGCAAAAAATCAGATCTTGACTCGTTAAAGAGGAATACCTTACCACATTTGACACTGAGGCGTTTAAAGAGGATACTAAACTCGAGATCATGAGGGGTTTGGCTACATAGAATTATTGCAAATTTATGACAAAATGCAAAAGAAGAAGGTAATTTAGTGTTAACAACTGGGTTGAAAACGTAAATTAGCCACCTTAAAGTGTAAAAAAGCTGACGTTTCGAGCGTTAGCCCTTCGTCAGAGCGATTAGAAATTAGATCTGTAATCGCTCTGACGAAGGGCTAACGCTCGAAACGTCAGCTTTTTTACCCTTTACGGTGGCTAATTTACGTTTTCAACCCAGTTGTTAACACTAAATTACCTGCTATACTCTCCCACCGACGTAGCACCACGGTTTCTTTAGAAACTTGGCCCTTTATGCAAAAGAAGAAGTTTTAGAGCGCTTTTAAAAGTCATTTTTTCTCATCATGAACGCCGCCCAAAGCGATTTTTAGCTACGAAGTTAGTTGGTTTTATTCCTTTATTTGCGGACTTTCAGCCGACTCCTTACCTACCAGAAATTCTGATCTAGCGTGATTCAAGTGACTTTATTTTGAGGGAATCTTACTCAGTGTCCGCTGACTGAAGGAAACGTCAGCTTTTTGCATTTGACTTTAGCAGAACGCTTCCTAATTTGTGGAGGTTCCTTTCACTTCGTGGGTAGTCCTGTGTAACCAAGGCGAAAGCTCTTCGAATTTTTCCAGTGGTCATCTCCGATTTCCACGCCATCTTGAATGACTTAATACTCATGTTCTACTACGCACCGGTCACCTCGCGCCAAAGAACATTTGATAAACGACTCAACTTTAATAGTTAGCGCAATTATTGCTTTGTACAATACAGACCTGCAATTTATTTTGAAAGCCGCCACAAAAATCAGGTAGGGTTCTCCTGGAAACACACCCCTTTGTTTACACTTTACTTCAAGACATACGCACACATTTTCGGGTAAAAAATATAGACATTCCCGATAGCAACGACTGATGAAAAGCAATTTATTCAAAATAACGGTGTTGGTTTTCACGTGACGTCACTAAATTTCAGACTTCAGAACTATTGATCCTCCTGAGATTTTACTTTCATGATGTATTAGAGCAGCTAAAAACTAATATTCAGACAAATTTTCACTCCAAATGGGTTCTTGGTTTAGTGATAGACTACTCTTGAATTTCTAAGCTTTTGCGTGACGTGGCCTTTACATGACGAGCGAGAGAGCTGTTATGTTGGTTTAAAAGGTGACTTATTTAGGGAAATTCAGCTATCTGAACAGTTCTTGTATTAGAATAAAGTATTATTGTTACGTTTATGAGTTCTTAGAGAGATAAATTCACGCTTTTGTAGCAAAACTCAGTGACAGATGTTTCTGCTGGTTTCCGGCCGCCATGTTGGTGCCCATCTAGGTGGGCACCAGCATGGCGGCTCCATACAAATCTCTATAAATTTGGGAAAAACGTTTCTCCTCATATCTTCCGTAAGAAAAATTGCTGTGACCTGAATCTTGGCGAGAGTCTTTACATATCTAGCTTCTTTCTATTTCCAGATTCTAGACTAAATCGATTGAACGGTTTTTATTTTTTATTTTGATCTATTTTGAATGGCGTGACACTGAAAACCAGCAATTGTGGTAGGCCTTTGTTTGTTTGTGTCCACTAATAACCTTGTAAACGAAAAGCGGAGTTGTGCCACAAGTGGGAACATGAAATATCAACATTATCGGGGAACAGTCAGTCGAATGAAATTCGTTCACGGTTTTGGAAGGCATTAAAGGCCCATTTCCAACCTTGATGCAACGCGCGCCGCGACCCAATTCCCTGTAATTCGAAATTCCCAGATCACTGAAAACCTCCTAAAATCGTCTTTCTCAAGAGCCATCCTGTGTCAACTGTTTTACGGTAAATACATTCGCCGTTCGTCATTTCATAGTTTTCTTACAGTATTCTTACAGTATTCAGAATTTTGTCCAGAAGAATCCGAAAGTCGGCGAAAAGGACAGCGTTCAAATTTTTTCACTTTCTAGAAGCGCTTGAGGATTCTAAAGGAAAGAAAAAATACTTCCAAAAGAAATTGGTATTTTTCAAAGAGAAATATGGAAATATCAGACTGCCGGAAGTTTAGTTATTCGAAGACCGTGTCCGGTAGTGTCTGGTGAAAATTTTCTTAGTGTCACTCTTGGATCTCTTCGCACTTTGTGTACAAGGTCAGCGAAATGGAGAACGTTGGAATTTTTTCACTTTCTAGAAGCGCTTGAGGATTGTGTCATAAAGATCTTACGTACTTAATTCATCTTCTCCCACACTCTGTTTCCACATTTGGAACATTTCTTATCAAATGAATACATAGAGCGATTGTTACGTTTTTTCGAAACTCGTATATGGTCGAGGTCACAAACGTTATGAGGCTCTCACGTCAGACCAGCAACCATGGAAGCAGAGCTTATCCTTCGTGTTAACTAATCGGGAGTCAATCGCTAATTAATCTTTTCATTGCAACTGTTAACCAAGAAAACCTATATCAGAGCTCATCTATGAGAAGCGCGGCTCTCACAAATCAGAATTCGGCACCTTAAGATTTGGAATTGTAAAGCCAGGAGAGCGTTTATTTAAACGGGGTGACGCTAATTAATTTCAGACTAAAGCAAGTGACTACAGGGCAAAACAAAGGTATCTTAGCGATCGTTAAATTAAAAATTGAATCTAAATGGAATAAAGCAAGTTAACGCTTCGGAAGGGACAAATGTTCAGTTAATTTGAAGCTAACTCTTCAATTCAAGTCATGTCTCTTTGTGGGTCAAACTGTGAATAATTGCCTCAACAGACAAAATAAGCAGTCCACGGAGGAGGAGAGATTGCCTGTACACCCGATCACCTCTCTTTTCTCTCTCTCTCGGGGGACGTGATAAGAGAAAATACAACAGCGTAAGATTTCAAGTATCTTGATTTTCGCTACCCACACGCTAATGGAAGGTCGACACTCAATACTTGCAAAACCGCCCGAGCGTGTTAGTATTAAGCCGAATTTTAGGTTTTAACCACGAGAACAAATGTTTAGCGACCATAAACTAGTAATTAGAGGCTAGAAGCCCGAGATCTGAAAATAAAAAAAACTCATATCTGAAGAAAAACAAATGTGGACAGCTTAGAATTTCAGCTCTCAATCTGCTCTCATTGTCGAGCTTATGGAGTGGAATTTAGGAGTTTTATCAAATGATTTTGAGACTCCAAGCCTTTCATAACCTTAGCAGGCCTAAACACTCCTGATAAAGAGAGACTAAATGATACATACCGGTGCTATGTAGATTTTCTTTCAAGATAACCGCAACTGTCTGCAACTGTCTCCTGCAAAATCTCAACCTTAGCTGTCAATGGCCTCAAAATAAGAAACAATTTATTTTTCGTCCCGACTGTTTACTTTTGTTTCACTATTACGACTGTCAATCACGGAAAAGTTTTCCGTGATTGACAATCACGTAGTCAGCTCGTGCAAAGAACCTCTGGCCGTGACATGCACGCGAATGACACGTGTCAACATGCCGACATCTTATACTTGATACCTTGGAGAAAAATTCCATTCTAAGACTTCATTTTCTCCAGTCAAGTTAATTTCGTTTTGAAAAAGTGTACCCATTTTACTTTATTAGTGCATATTGTACTCTTCAGATGTGCGTAATCAAACTATTTTTATCACCAGAGGAAGTCAATGGAGCATGTTAGAGCGTTAATTAAGCCCGATCCAAATATCAAACAATTACGAAACAGGAAGATGAGGTCAAAGGAGCTAATGAGTTTTCCATCAGCTGCAAATATTTGCGGTGGATCACATTATGTAGCTTAAAACCACACGATCACGTAGAATAGAGAAGTTTTCGATGTCGAAAGTGTAGAAAGCAAGCTAGGGTTTCATTTATGATTTGGTTTGCAACTAAGAAACTCTTTACGGTGGCCAATTTTCATTTATTAACATTATCAACTCAGATGAGAAAACAAAGTTATCATTTAAAACCCCCGCAACCGATGCAGCAGCACAGTTCCTTTAAAATTTAGGATTTTAGTGCCTCTCTCTTCCAGCAGAACTTGACGGAGTTCAATTAGGGAATATAGTTATAATACTCCGTGAACAGTCGACTTATGCAGCATTTGCACACGAGAATAAACGGTCACATTCAAATTAATCGTTTTCTGTATTTTCTTTATCTAATATCTTTTCCTAATGTAATTTCCTTCATCAGATTCTTACCTTGATATCGATGGAAAATTATTTACCTAATAAAATTTCATAATTCGCTCTAAAGAGAATTTTCCATAACGCAAAATTCCTTCCCCGCCTTTGGGTGGCATACACTTTGAATGACTCTTTTCAAACAAATGATTAAAGTGATTTACATAAAGCAGAAACAAAGTTCGGCTAAATTTCGCATCATTTATCCGATCGATAACCTGAATGACTACAGCAGTAACTTGAGCGGGGATCATTTCAGATTTTGGAACAAAAAACGTAACCTATCCCCAGATTTCATTGCCCTAGAAATCATAACTAGTCTTTTTAAAGATTTCTGTCGAGGAAACGACCCGTATCAAAATTAGAGATTGGAGTAAAGTTTGTCTTTTGTACATTGCGAGAGTAAGTTACAGTACCAACAGAGTGTGGAAGCTCAACCATTGAAAATTCTAATCAAGCAAATAAATGAAAGTCACAGTTTTCTGTTTCTACCTACCATGTCAGAAACACCACTCGACCGAATCAATACACCCAAGTTATTAGGTGCGAGTTGATCAATCAGCAGAAAAGTTCGCTTAAGCAATCGTCAATTGAGCATCGAAAGAATTTACAGATTGCCCTGATTCTACTTTGGTTCACGACAAGTAATACACGTAGTTCACTTATCTCTATCTAATGAAGTGTAAACTACAAGTCCTACTGGTTATTTGACTAGCTGTAAACCATTTTGATTCATCGTCATTGACGCCAGGAGGTCAAATTTTACAGAAAACCTGTTGGCTCTCAGTCAACAACAATGGCACCGGTTGGTCACGCTGCGAAAAGTTCCCGCTAATCTGTGACTTTGCTAGCTCTATGTATCGCGTTTTTGATGTTGACCGAAACCTACTTCCCAAGAAACGTACTGGAAACCTGGAAGCAGACGAAATTTGGATCTCAAGCTGAAATAACATAGAGACAAAGACCACGTTGCCGTGGAAACCGATTTCTTCTTTGTCGAGTGCGCCGCTACACTGATGAGCAGAGCTGGTTTAACATCCAACGACTACAACGTTGTGGAGATGTTCATCTTAATCCTGGCCTGGCCAGCAATCAAATGGACTTATCCGCTACGTTCTCTACCGAGATTGGGAGACTCATTTTTCCTTGAGGATGAAGAAATAATAAATATCGAAGGAAACTAGGCAAATCAGCTTCTTCTACAACCTAATGCAAATGAGTTGAATAACTCGCAATTCCACTCCCAGGAGAATATGACTATTAACAACTGCGACCAACAGGAGTTTGATCTACTCTTGCAAGAAAGGCAGGAACATTCCAATCGGATACTAATTTTCCATCTGAACATCAACAGCCTCCAAAATAGATCTGATGAACTGAAACTCCTGAATGATAAGAATAAGTCGCAAATTATTTTTCTCTCCGAGACAAAGATCGCCAAGTCTTACCCGAACAGCCAGTTCAACTTAACGGGTTACAACATGACGATTTTAGATATATGAAATTCATATATTTGCACTGCGGTGAAGAAACGAAATTAAGAGATCCTCGCAGCTAAGAACACTACTGAAACAAGTAGTTGAAAATAGGACCTGAAAAAAATTCAGGCCCGTACGGGATTTGAACCCATGACCTCTGCGATATCGGTGCAGCGCTCTATCATTAGAGCTAACAAGCCAACTGGGAGCTGGTTAATGTGTTGCGTCGAAATAAACCATCCAAGTAATGAATGATGATTTTAGATACATGAGCCTTTTTTTTTTTCAGGTCCTATTTTCAACTATTCGTTTCAGTAGTGTTCTTAGGATCGTTTTCGTTTCTTCACCGCAGTGAAAATATATGAATTTCATATATCTAAAATCATAAAGCCATAAAGAACTATCGTCCGAGTCTCTGATTGTACGAATGATGTATTTTCACATTCGTTCGTTTAGCATTTATAAAATAAAATAGAAAAATGCATTGAATATTTCAAGTATACCTCCTCCCACCTCTCCCCAACCCCCTCCCAAAAAAAGAAAAACCAAAAAAAAAAAAAAAAAAACACTCAAAGGTAGAGATCTATAATTAGGGGCTTTCAAATCGAGAGGTCTGAATTCTAGTTTAGCCGCTTGTAAGGACAGTTGTAAGCAGTTGTTTCAGGGTCACGGGGTAAACGAGAAAATTTCTTTAATTCCCTTTCGCTTTGTAAGCTCATAAATCATTGGTACACTAAGCAGAGCTGCAAAACCACTTGCTTTGGCGGTATACGGTACTCCCTTTGCGCACTTCCTTGTTTACATGGCCGCCATGTTTGTTCAGCTGTCCTCACAAGCCACTAAACTAGAACTCAGACCTCCCGGTATGAAAGTGTAAAATGACCCTTCAGCAAATGAAAACTACACAATGAAATAAATTTTCCGGAGGGTTTGCTCTCATCAATAGTATGTGTCCATTTTGGAGGGGGTAGATGGCATGAAAACCGCTAGCCTCTCCAATGCAGCCGTCCTCACTACTATCTAACAACTGCCCTTAGGACCTTTAGCTCATAGCACCTTAGTGACGAGAATGAAGGAAATATCCCCTATGGAAATCTATTGACTAGTTAACAATTGATTGATTTGATTGACCGGCCCACATTTGGATTTCTTCTGATGGGAAGGTATACGAAAGGTTTCATAAGCTTCCATAAGAATATTGAAAATTATTTCTTCCGCAACTTCCCTTGAAAGCTTCAAATGCGACTGACGACCAATTAATTTAGGGCGGGGTGATAGAAAACAGCCAATTGTAACCTCTAACCGTCCATATATGACAATCGATGGATACAAGCGAAACAGGCCAAACCACTACCATGACCAGGGTCAGTGCCTCATAGTCCTTTGAACGAGTAATCCCTTTTCAAAAGCATGGAAACGAAGAGGCGTCACATACAATACCAAGTGCTTCAAGTTGCCGCAGAATGACTAATAGTCTTGCCCGGACTGAGAAAAGTTCGTTAATTGCACTGCCCGACCTCACCTGTTAATTCAAAATCCTGGTTGTAGGTGTGGTTTTGATGTAAACCTGCGACCTATTAGTCACGGTAAACATGGCGCGTTTAAACAGGCGGAGGTTAATTGAGAATTTGTTCATGCTTAGCGTGCGTACATCGAGTTATGGCTGCACGCGGGAAGTTTGGAGAGCACCAAAAATGCGTAAGAGTAGCTCGAGGCGCAGCCGAGAGCAACTTTAGCTTTTTGAGTGCTCTCCAAACTTCCCAAGTGCATCCATAACTCGATACACGCACAGCTAAAAGCATGAGCAAATACTTTTAAAACAGAGCGACAACAAGGATCAACGCGAGGAAACCTTTTATTGTGATACAGTGCAAAATTCTCACAACGCACACAAAAAAGTAAACAAACTTCCTCATTAGTTGGTCAAAAACACGCCACATTCTATACTTTGGTTTGAGCGAGAACATTTGATCCAGTTAACCGATAGCTGTGAATGAAAAGCTCAAAATTTACGGAGAAATGGTTTTAGATTTAGATTTTTTACGGCCTTGATTGTTTTGGTTTTGGTAAATTCCCAATTAACAACTGTGTACTTTATTTCCTAGGTTGAACAAATTTAAAAACAACAATGAAAACGGAAATTTTACCTTTAAATGTTGTTAATGGCCAATTGGTGAATTTTTTTGTTCCCAGTGAATGTCTTTTGGCTAAAATTTGCTGCGGCTGGTCTTCCGACAAATTTGCGAAACATGGAACTTGCGAGTTTTTTCGGCTTTATTTTTGTTGCTTGTTGGATGAGGACCTAAAAGGTCAACGCCCATAGAAAATTGGTCAGTTCTTCGCTGGTTTCTTCCATATTTCAAAGAGAAGGAAAACTGCACTGCAGCTTAACAGGACGGAAACTCTAAAGCCAGGTAAAAAAAAAAGCTCACGTCATCTTATTTACGCACGGGCGTGCTTCAATAAAGATTTCGTTCATAGCGGCTCAATAGGACTTATATAGGGCAAGCACGTACGCTATGTTATAAAACACATTAAGGCATTATTTTAGGACCTCGATGAAAATAGATATGGTCTCGGTACACTGTATACTTTGCAAATTGATGAATTTTTCTTCTACATTGGCAGACAGTGATGGGTCGCTAAGATGCCTAATGCCTGGTCATTGTGTTGTGTTCTTGGGCAAAACATTTTACTCTCCAGGGTACCGGTGAATTTTGAGGGAAGTCTGATGAAATGCTGGGGGGTAATCCTGCGATAGATTAGCATCACATCGGGGGGGAAAGTATTAATACTCCTAGTCGCTTTATGCCAAGGAAACTGGGCTAAGCTTCGGCTGGGCTCGAGTGCAGTCTTTTTTACAAAAACAGCGCTTTTAGAAAGTGTTGAAGGGCTAAGACCTTTAACTCTTGTTGATGTTTTGTATGCATGAAAACACCGACATTTGTATACAATGTCTCTAGAGCTACATGCTCACAGCCTCGCCTGTGTCTTTCATACTTCTTGGATATTTTGTTCCTCCATGAGAAATTCAGCGGCTTGCGCTTCAACGCATGCTCGGTAACCTTCACGGTGATAGGTAGAGAACTGCAAAGGTGTGAAAAATTGATTTGCAGTAGAGGTATTTGGGAACTTGTCACAGAAGAGCTCCGACAAACCGCTTAGGCAGGACTTTTTGTTGCAGCACTCACAGCAGCAGAAGGTCAACTTATCGACTTCCTCCCCAGTCAAATATGGACTATTTCCCCAGTCATTCGGCTCCAGGTTGAAACCAAATTCTTCCCAGGTTTTGACCTCGCTTTGGTCACCTTTGCGTGGATCCCGTGGCCTTATCATCATAATTTCACCTTCACCAACTTTGCCAACCTCATCTTGGTAGTACTCAACTTTAAATCTAAGCAGAAAAGAATGAATGCCTTAAGTCAATTTGAAGAGCTAATACAACCTCCATGAATCAAAGGAACTCTGTAGATAACCCATTGACCCCTAGGAGTGACTGACGTTAGGTTGTAAGAGGCTAACGGTATTCGAATTAGTTTCAGCGTGCTGCAGCTTAAAAATTTACCTTGAGCCATAAAGAAAAACGCACCAGGGATCAGAACAAACTAACATGGAACGAGCCAGGCTAATGATTGAGAAAATTGATAAAGTCAACGAAAAATAGGATAAGATTTAGCCCAATGCCTTTCAAGCTATGAGGAACAAGCCGTTAGGTAAGTGCTAAAGACAACGGTGGAGTCTTGCCATCTCAAACTTGAGGCCATATCTTCCTTTATATTAGACTTGAAACATTGTATACCACTGATATACCCTGAATATCTCGTGCCCGTGTCAACTGATTGGTTCCTAAAGGAAGAAGGGTAGAAGGAGGGTCGAGATACAGGGATTTCAACGTATTTCGAATTTTTTTACTATAACGAAAAATTGTAGGACCTGACAAAACTCTTTTCTTCCAAGATGTTAGCTTTTTTTCTGGTAGCTATTGGCACATTCTCCATAAAGACAATTTCTCACTATCGCAGGTAAAAAATTAGCTTATGAGAACATACAGACCTGTAATATCTTGGTTTCCTTTCATTCGGTTTATCTGGTTTTACGAAGGTCTCTAACAGGTCTGAAATGACATCACGGCCTCCCTGGCCAGTAAATGAACAGTTTAGCTCGGTACGAGCGAGCATCAGTGCTTTCAGAAGGTCATCTCCATACCTCTTCTCGTCAGTGGAGTAACCACCATCCACCATAACAATTTTCTTCAGTTTTTTCTTTAATAGTGGCAGAATCCCGGTATTTTCCATGTGGCCTCCGTCGCTGAGTAGCATCACAGGAGGGGGCATGGGTCCGATGTTCTCAATGGAAAGGGTTTTTCTGACAAACTCCACGAAAGACACATGTACAATAAACCACCTTAGAAAAAAGACGCAATAGATCAGGAACGTCGATCTGGGTTACAAGGTGTGTTTTTCAAACTGTGGGTGATGTCATCAGCGAACCTTTGCCTTTTGGCATGGGACAATTTCAATGTATTATCAGGCAGCAAAGGCGTGGAAAAGGGGGAGGGGGGCTGTGATTCCCATGCCGGCGTGGGGGTCGACAAGACTTCCTGGTGAGAACCCTCTGCTGACACAGTGTGAGGCCCCTTTGAAATATCCTGATGACTTCGCCCCTGGGCAGAGAGTGACGAGAACTTAAGAAAATTATCTATAGTGCCAGACACCAAATTCCTTGGAATAGAGTTGGGTCGGTATAGTCATCTACTGAGATGTAACTTTTAAATCTTGAGATCGAAAGGATGACGAAGACAATGTTTTATATGACTTTACCTTGGAATCAACGGTTCGGTTCAACAGTGGCACAGTTGTTCGAGATGCGGCTAGCGATAATCTAGGATTAAAAGTTTAACGTGTCCTTGATAGCGTATTTATTAGGCTTCACGTTTTGAGCGGTTTCACCTTAGTCCAAGAAAAAACTGAAGGAAAAATTTATTCACTAAAAACTGTCATCAAAGCAACAAAACTAAATGAAAAACTGTTGGTCAATCCTCGGTTAGCTTTAATCGTGCTTTGAACAACCCTGCTTTCAGGCCTTTTAGGTTTTGTTGTTTTACTTTGAGAAAGGCCATGGCAATCCGGGCCAAACATTTTTCTTCCCCATCATTCGTTAGTGTCCTGGAAAATTCGCACCATCTTTTATAAAAGTAACAAGTTAAGCTAGAACTAGTTAAGCTAGAACTACATGCGTCTTGTTCACCTAAATCGCATCTTTTTACCAAGAGGAAGAGAAACTTTACTAAAATAAAATAACCAGTCAGGTTCAAGGCTTTTTTGAAGTAATCGATACAATTGCAGCAAAATGAAAGACGGCTTTTTTATTTTTTTAATACGAAGTAAAACTTCGTAATTTTTGTCCGAGATCATTCGTATAATTTCAAATCAAACTCATGCCGTGCTCGTTCGATTTAGAAATTATTCGTATGATTTCAGACCTTATCAATAAAGGGCAAAATTACTGAGCGCTGATTGGTTGAGAGAGAGGGCATTTTTTCTTAATCGAGGGCATTTTTAGTAATCAAGAGAGGGCATGATTACCTGTTAATGATTGGCTAATCCGTTGCATTGCTAATCCGTTGCTTCCCAGATAAAAATAGACTGCGCGCGTGATTTTCCTTCGTATAATTTTTGCCCTTTATTGATAAACAAGTAATCCCATGAGACCTTGTACTATTAAGGATTAATTGCACTTGAGTTTTCAAAATTTTCCAAATTGCCCTCGTCGCTTCGCGACTCGGGCAATTTTGGAAAATTTTAAAAACTCAAGTGCAATTAATCCTTAATAGTACTTGGCCTCGTGTGATTACCTATACTAATAAGATACATGATTGGTTGACGGTTTGGAATTAGTGGTGTTTAGAGGAGGAAATTCCCAAGGAAACCGAAAGCTGCGAGCCGACGCAGCCTATCACTTTACTCGAGCGATTCTACGCCGAAATAAAAAAAAAAAGCAAACAAACATGGTTAAACCTCGCAAACGACGACTCCATTTCATCGAAAGTGATACGGACACAGACTGAACAATTTCTTGAACTGTTTGGCCAGACTTTGAACTTTTTTGCGCCTTAAAGATGTGAAAATATCATTGTATATTATTGTTTTGATCGTACGCGGTTTTTTTGACCGAACGCACATAGTTACTTGCGGGGTTTGAGTAAATTATTTTTGCACTTGATGCGCGCACTTTGCTTCTGCATAATTACGAGAAGCTATCTCGTTTTTTTTTTCATGTATATTATTAATGCGTAATCACATAATTTTACTCGTGCAATTCGGAATAAATAAGCACGTGTTAATTTTTTCAAACACCACAAATGTTTTGTTAGTCTCGGAAAAAATTTACTCGTGCTTATTTATTCCGAATTGCACTCGAAATCATGTGATTACCACTCACTCCACTCAATTCAATTACCGTTATTAAGACATCCAGACAGTGATATATGCACTAATTTACATGATGCTGACCTGGCTATCTTCTCCCATAAGTTTGGTCTCTCAGCTCCTGTGTCGGCGAAAGCTCCGATGAAGGCCAGAATCAGGTGAATTACGAAGAATACAATTACTCCAACTTCAATTAACCTTTCACCGCCGACAGTGAAATAGACCGCTGGCACAACGATCAATGGTAGCCCCCGGAGAATGTTTATAAGAAGTGGCAGAGGCTGTTAAAAAGAGATAAACGGCAAGAAATTGCACTGCATTATTTGGTTATCTAATCATTTTGATCGCGTTAATGAATCACCATTGAAAAGAAATACGCTTACCTGGAGCGTCGTGAGTGTAGCAAATTGATTTCATATATTCCAACAGAGAATCAATCTATGACACTGACTCTCCATTTGGATTTTATTCCAACAACAATTATTCTCAAGTTTGAGTGCTTTTCGATTGAGTGCCGTAAAATCAGGACTAAAATAGTCACGAAAGCCAATCGGAGGAAAGAAAAGATGCTTAAAGTGCGGGAAAACAAAAGTGACCAAGCCGCGTTTGCTTTCAGTATTTAACTCTGATTGGTCCAGAGCGAGAATGGCACGGGTTTTTCAAACCAGTTACATGGCAAAGTAAGGTAAAACCAAAGAAACCACAGATTATTTTTGACACTCAAAATTGCTTTATTTCCATGCCTCTAGCATCAGGTATCCCGAAAAAAATTCTTACCTTCATGATACAGGACTCTTCTTTAACCGCCTTCATGTCGCCGAACATCGAAGCCCCCATTTCAAATCCTAAAATCGTGGAAAGACGCATCACTTGCAAAGAATCGTCATATCCTGAGATTGCTGCCGCAGATGTGGCCATGACGTCAGCTAACTCCACATCTCGAGGATCCAACTTACTTTCAAACTGATTGACATTCGATGGATCTCGGTGTAAGCGCTCAATTGCTGTAGGTGACATTGTCAGTATACCATAATCTATGTCAGACCTAGCATTTTTGTTCCAGTTGTGGACGGTCGTGCTTGATATTAACTCAGGTTCCGTGCCACGGAGGTCGGAAAGGTTCAAGGGTCTCGTCTCTGGTGGCTCATTATTACATCTCTCTTCATCATCACTATGGATGTCCATCTGTTGGTCTGTGTGCTGTTTGGACCTCTGTCTTTGGTTTTTTAACAGACATGTCCACAGGGGGCAGAAGATATCTTGAAGTATCTCAAGGCATTCCCCTGTTCTTGAACTTTCTTTTGAGTAAAAGGCCTTACGAAGTTTCCATCTGCAAGAGGAAGAGGGATCAGTCATCACCAACAGAATATAAAGGAGGAACTACTGACTGCCAATTGAATGCCAATGAAGGGAGGGGGGGGGGTAAGGATATTACGAAGCCTTTCAGGGAGATGAGGTAAACTTTATCGTAACACAACCAAAGTCCTTCCATCCCCCCACCCCCTCCTTTTACTAGTGGTATATTGTGATCGGTTCCTCACCTGTTGATGACATGGACGAGTCTCTCGCGTGACTTTCTCAAATATGGTACAAACCACACGACACACCCAGAGGCGAAGAGCAGCCTATTAAACAGCCCATCAGAATACACAACACCGACAACCTTGGCTTCGTACACTTTCCAGTAGATGATGTATGAATAAAGATAGATCATAATGCAGAAGGACGTTTTATGCCGGAGCATAGGAAGGACGAACCATAAAACCACACCAATCACTACAACGACTACCCGACTCCACACGGGGATTTCAATGAAGAAATCATTTATTGAAAATGGGAGGAAAGTAAAACAGAGAAACAAGAAGAAAATTGTCGAGAAAAGTCTGAAATATTTAGACTTCACGTCGGACAACTTTCGTGACAGAATGTAAAAAGTGACATAGAGCGCTAACAGAACTAAAAATAGGATAGTCTTAGCAACAGGAACGGTTCCTTGACGAGAAAGACAGTGCTCGCGGATTCCTTGAGCGGTGGCGTCGGGGTTACTTGCAGAAGGGACTGCTGTAACGTGATCACAGTCCACTTTGGCGCGAAGTAACTTTCCGAAGAGATAATCATTAATGAAGGCAAGTGGAAATGCGTATGATCCATATATGACAATCGGTTCAATGACGGTGACTGTAAGCATGAGAAAGAATACCATAATCGAATCAAGGATTCCTTGACAAGGCTTCTCCCAGTTACATATAAAGCCTACTCTTCGTCGCATGTTGTCGAAGAACTCTTCATGCCATTCTTCGTTGCCCTTTGCTTTTTTCTCGTACCTGTATTTCCAATCCAAAAATGCAGTGCCTGTGTAACCACCCCCTGACACGCAGCTCAGGTAGTCTACTTTCGCTCTAACCTGGAGCAGTCTACGCAGGACTCCAGAGCATAGTGCCGCTGACCGTATGCCACCACCAGAAAACGCCACGCCAGTTTCGTTGGGATTCATGGTATCTAAGACAAAAATGAGACTGGTAATCAAATAATCATAGATTGAACTCAGAATTTCTAGTTTTCTAGCATCCTCCCAACCTATGGCGATAATTAAAGACTTTTCCCAACTTTTTTTTTGCTCAACGCTCTTTTCATGACGAAAAATCACCTTTCTCTATTTCATTACAGAGCTCAAAATTTGCCATATTTATTATGCTGTTTAAGAAATTTGGAGTTAAAACTGCTATACGGGTATTCAATTACGTAGTAGGTGCCGGATGCATGGTGGGCGGGAGCTTGTATCTCGAAACTTTTCCCCTAATTTAGGCCAAAAGAAGTGATCTTCGTTTCCCATTTATGGAGACCAATCGAATATTTTCTTTGCTAGCGCTCAAAAGAAATCTCAGATCTTGGATTTTTGAAGAGACATACCTTATCAGATTTGAAACTGAGGCGTTTAAAGACTAATCTCCACTTCAGATCGTAAGAGATTTGGCTTTATAGAATTATTGCAATTTTATGGCACGATGCAAAATTGCTGGTTTTCACGTGACGTCACTAAATTTCAGACTTCAGAACTATTGATCCTCCTGAGATTTTACTTTCATGATGTATTAGAGCAGCTAAAAACTAATATTCAGACAAATTTTCACTCCAAATGGGTTCTTGGTTTAGTGATAGACTACTCTTGAATTTCTAAGCTTTTGCGTGACGTGGCCTTTACATGACGAGCGAGAGAGCTGTTATGTTGGTTTAAAAGGTGACTTATTTAGGGAAATTCAGCTATCTGAACAGTTCTTGTATTAGAATAAAGTATTATTGTTACGTTTATGAGTTCTTAGAGAGATAAATTCACGCTTTTGTAGCAAAACTCAGTGACAGATGTTTCTGCTGGTTTCCGGCCGCCATGTTGGTGCCCATCTAGGTGGGCACCAGCATGGCGGCTCCATACAAATCTCTATAAATTTGGGAAAAACGTTTCTCCTCATATCTTCCGTAAGAAAAATTGCTGTGACCTGAATCTTGGCGAGAGTCTTTACATATCTAGCTTCTTTCTATTTCCAGATTCTAGACTAAATCGATTGAACGGTTTTTATTTTTTATTTTGATCTATTTTGAATGGCGTGACACTGAAAACCAGCAATAGGAAATTCTAGAGAGCTTTTTTAAAATTCGTTTTTTTTTCGTCTTGAACGCTTCCAAGAGCGATATTCAGTCTCTAAATTAGTTGGCCTAATTCTATATTTGCGGATTTTTCAGCCGATTCCCTACTTCCCAGAAATTCTTATCTAGCGTGATTCAAATGACTTAACTTTAAGGGAATCTTACTCAGCATCTGCTGACTGAAGAAAACGCCAGCGTTTTGCGCTCGACTCCAGCAGAACGCTTCCTAATTTGTGGAGGTTCCTATGACTTCGTGGGTAGTCCTGTGTAACCAAGGCGAAAGCTCTTCGAATTCTTTGTAATGGGTCCTTTACGATTTCGGCGCCATCTTGAATGACGTCATGCTCATGTTCGATTGCGCACCGGTCACCTTGTGTCAAAAACCGTTTGATAAGTGACTAAACTGTGATAGTTAATGTCTCGAATACAAACCTACAATTTATTTTGACAACCGCCAAAATAAAATCAAGTAGGTTCCCCTGGAAACTGACTTACCCCTTTGTTTACACTTTACTTCGAGACATGCGCGCATATTTTCGGGTAAAAAGTATAGACATTTCCGAAAGCAACGACTGATGAAAAGCAATTTAGTCATAATAACGGTGTTCAAAAGCAGGCGCTTGCAGTAGTAGGTCTTTTTTTGGGAGACACGAGAGTTGTTGGTGTCCGCTAATAGATTTGTTAACGAAAAGCGGAGTTGTTCCACAGGTGGGAACATGAAATATTAATGTTATCAGGAACAGTCAGTGGGATGAAATTCGTTCACGGTTTTGGAAGGAATTAAAATTTCTGTTGCCTGCAAACTACGCTTTACATAAAAATCTTCATGTCTCCGACCAGACCCAAAATTCATCTTCTCCCGCAGTCTGTTTCCATACCATACTTGGAACATTTCCTATCTAATAAATATGTAGAGCGATTGCCACGTTATTTTGAACCTCGTATTTGGTCGAGGTCACAAACGATACGAAGCTCCGACGTCAGACCAACGACCATGATCGGAAGTCAATCGCTAATTAACCTTTTCACTGCAACTGTTAACCAAGGAAACCTATATCAGAGCTCTTCCACGAGAAGCAAAGCGTATCACAAATCAGAAGTACTATCGGCACCTTTAAGACTTGGAATTTATTTATTCAAAGAGGGTGACGCTAAAGAACTGGGTCACGAATTTGAGACTGAAGCAAATAGCTACTGGGCAAAACAATAGCATTTTAGCAATGGGTATATTGATTATTAAATGTAAAATAAATGAAGCAGCTAACACTTCGAAAAATGTTCGGTTAATTTGAAGCTAACTTTTCGGTTCAATCGATTTCCAGTAGTCATGTCTGTTCGTGGGTCTAGCTGCATGTCGATAACAGCCTCGATAAACAAAATAAGCAGTGCACGGGGGAAGGGGAATTGCCTGCACACCCAACGTACCTCTCTTTCTCTCTCTCGGGGAATGTGATTTCCAAAGGAGGAAAAGAAAATACATCAGCCAAAGATTTCAGATATCCTGATTTTCGCTACCCGCACGCTAATGAAGGGTTGTCACTCAACACTCGCAAAACCGCTCGTGCGTGTCAGTTAATATTAAGAATTTTAAGGTCTTAACCACCATTACAAATCTTAAGCGACCATAGAGAGGAATACGAGGTTAAAAGCCCGAGATCTGAAAATAAAAAACTCATATTTGATGAAAAATAACGAACTTCACACAAATCTACCGTTCACCAAATTCTGCGGACAGCTTAGAATTTCAGCTTCAATCTGCTTGCTTTGACGAGCTTATACAGTGGAATCTATGAGTTTTATCAAATGATTTTGAGACTCTAAGCCTTAAATAACCTTAGCAAGCCCCAACGTTTCCGGTAAAGTGGGACTTAATAATACATACCGCTGCTTAATTTGTAAATTTGCTTTCAAGACAACTGCAACAGTCGGCAGGTCTCTGCATACACAGGACTACATAGAATCATCTATGCGTGACCGGTGTCATTCTGATTATTATTCTGCATTCGGACACCAGCGACAAGGGTACAAAGAAAAGAACGGCCACTAACAATAGGCGAAGTCTAACACAATTCGCATGCAACAGAACCTTCAAAGTGGTAGCAAATGTTTTTAACTTTCATCATTTAACAAAGCAACAATGACAAATATAATGACCTGTATATTCAATCGTTTTTCTGCGCAAGGTTTCGAGATAAAGAAAGCGAGAGGCCATTGGCGTGATCTCCAGTGATCAGACGACCTTGCCAGTCATGAAAAAAAGGTCTGTGTCGAATAGGACTAAAGAAATACCACCAACGGAAACAACGTGATTAAATTATGAGGTCACTTTTGATCAAGCGCTATTTTGTACCGTATTTCCTTGCAATGATAACGTCTGCTAAATGGCAAACTTTGGTTATCCGTGACATCATAAAATATTCTAACTCTTCCAAAACCTAAAAATTTTGCAACTGTCTCAAAATCTCAACCTTACCTGTCAATGCCCTTAAATTAGAAACAATTTATTTCTCGTCCCGACTGTTTTGTTTTGTTTCAACTACGACTGTCAAATACGGAAAAGTTTTCCGTAATTGACAATCACGAAATCAGCTCATGCGAAGGATCTCTGACAAAAACGCAAGTGAATATAAACTTCATTCCGTCACGTGTCAACATACTGTCATCTTTTACTTGATACCTTGGAGAAAAATTTCTTTCCAAGACTTATTTTCTTTAGTCAAGTTAGCTTCGTTATGTAAAAATGTACCCGTTTTACTGTATTAGTGCATGTACTCTTCAGACCTGCGCAATCAAACTATTTTTGTCACCAGAGGAAGTTCGTAGAGCATGTCAGGGCGCCCAAGCCCGATCTAAATATCAAACGCTTATTAATCAGGAAGAAGAGGTCAAAGGGGCTATTGAGTATTCCATCAATTGAAAATATTAGCAGTGGAATTGTGTAGATTGATTAAAAACCAAATCCACACAATCGATCGTGGCTATGACAAAAGCCACAAGATCAGTAGATTAGAGAAGTTTTCAACGTCGAAAGTGTATAAAGCAAGCTAGGATTTCATTTACGATTTGGTTTTCTCAACTGAGTTGGTAATGTAAATGGGCCACTGTAACTACTTTCTAAAGCGGACGTTTCGAGCGGCATCCCTTAGTCAGAGTGATTGATGAAGGGCTAACGCGTGCAATGTCAACTTAACAAACTATTTACGATGGCCAATTTACACTATTAACTCAGTTGAGAAAACCTAATTGTATTCTAAAACCCCCCTCCGACGCAGCACCACAGTTTCTTTAAAAACTTACCCCCGTTAGGATCTTAGTGTCTCTCTCATACCAAGAGAGTGCCAGCAGAACAAAAAAACTGGGATAAGCTCCGAATGTATGAAAGAGTCGGTAGATATCACCTTAAATAACCATCTCCCAACGAATTTGCACGCGATAAAAAATGCTCAAATTCAATTAATCGGTTTCTTTATTTTTTTTCTAATATATTTTTCTAAAATAATTTTCTCTATCAGATTCCTACCTAGATGTCAATGGAAAATTATTTTACTCAATGAAATTTCATAATTCCCTATGAAGAAAATTTTCCTTGATTGCTGCGGTTCTACTTTGCTTCACTCCGAACAATACATTTAGTTCACTTATCTTTGTCTAATTCAGTGCAAACTACATGTATTGCTGGTTATTTGACTAGCTGTACACCATCAGGTAGTTTATCACTGACGCAGCGTAAGCCAAGATTGGAAGCTGTGGTGTCAGCAGAATTCTGACTTCTAGCAGCACAACGATATCGGTAACAATACGACTGAAAAAGAAACGGAACACAAAGCAAAAACATTAATTAAAGCAGTTTGAAACGCCCTTGAAATGAAAAGAAAAACTGATATGGGAGTTACTCTATCTACCACTAACTAGTATTTCTTAGAGTAATTAAATGCTCAAGAAAATCAGTAAATGAAGATGAAAGTGGGATTTCAGAGTCTGTGAAGTTGTGAAAGAAAGCCTTAAAAATTTCACGAATTCAAACAGGATTTCAACCAATGACCTAGCATTGCAAGGCCGACTCACCTTGTGGCACATGTAAGATCCACCTTTTTTCACTTTATCCCTTCCTGATGCAGGTCCTTTCTAAACCAATGAAGACTACAATGACCTCTTGTGCAGTTCATAAAGAGCTTTTTTTTTTAATAGAGCAACTTTCAACTGAGTGTCGAAGGTAATCAGAGATCGCTTTAGTTTTGTTTTACGTTGCTGTGTGATTGGTCCAGGAAACTCGCGCCACTCTCTCAACCAATCAGATGCAAAACTAAAACCAATCATGACTTGGTCACCCGCGTTTTCCCGCGCTTTGGACAATTTGCTTGTTTGCACTTTGAGTTCTCATTGGCTCTTTAAGGTATTTTCCTTTTTTCTGCTTAGCTGTTACTACCTTAGTTTTGCTTTTACGACACTCAACCGAAAAGTGCTTTAGCGTTTATCTACGCGTGCATTTGTTTTATTTAAGCATGAACTCTCTTGAGGCTGATATAGGAGCGTGCTCCAGGAGCATACTACTAGAACAAAGCTCTCTCTTTGACTGCCAATGAATTCATGAGTATACTTTATCTTAGCAAGCTTAATTTCCATCCTGTAAAATGCTTCATAGTGTCAAACGGGTTACATATTTGGATGCAAGAATTCAGGGAAAATTGAGCAAACTTGAAAATGCTCCATAGTGTATTCTTATAAAGTAAAATGACCCTTAGCCATGCTCCGTGTTCCATGCTCCCTTGTGGGCATAGGTCTCAAGACTGGTCTAGTCAGCCTAATATGTAGGCTAACAGACTTAGATGACCAATACGTGCTCAGGTGCTTAACTTTAGTTACTAAAGCACCAAGCAACTTGGAGTATTTTTTGGGTGGGGTGCTTTTTAACTTAAAGAGACGTACTGTAGATAAATCAGTTTAATCAACTGAGTTGATAATGTAAATTGACCATTGCAGAGAGTTTTTAGGACCGACATTTCAATTGTACCCCCCATCCATGCAGCACCACAGTTTCTTTAGAAATTTACCCCCTTTATTCATTTACAAGTAACCTAGTCGTATGTAATAAAATATGTGTTTATTGTTCATCGTAGTGTAAGATAGGAGATGAACTTTGTTCGTTTGTCTCATGATAGAGTCACCTTTGATGTTGGTCGCGACGTTTTGACTGCAGTACTGCTTGTCTTCATCAAGCGATGAGGTCGATTGTTAACGTGTTGCTATTTGTAGCACGTTGGTACGAAATGCACCAATAGCAGCGTACAAACATGTTACAAATGGCAACACTTAAACAATCGACCTCATCACCTGATGAAGACTGGCAGTAATGCAGTCGAAGCATCATAATCAACATCAAAAGTGACCCTATCGTGAGACAAACGAACAAAGTTCATCTCCAACGTGGTTGTATTTTGTCAACTGTGCGGAGAACCCTGGCAGCTTGATGGTACCCATTTATACTCCTAAGTGGAGGGAGACACTCTTGGATCTGTTTTTCTGTCCTCCTAGGACACCACACAATGACACAGCCAAGGCTCCTGAACTTCTCAAACAGCAGCCCAGCGCACTAAGCCATTAGCCACCATGTTTCCCACTACGTATAAAATTAAGTCTTGTACAAAACCAAACTAACTCACCGGATTTTCTTGGAAGTGGCTTGGGTGCCGTATGCTCCACCAATCCTGTGTCCACTCCCAGGCATTTCCTAGCATGTTATACAGACCAAATTTATTAGGTGGGAATGCTGTGACAGGAGCTGTACCAGAGTACCCATCCTCCCCTGAATCGACTGTTGGAAACCGCCCTTGCCATGTGTTTGCCATGTGATGACCATCTTTCTTAAGCTTGTTACCCCAAGAATAAAGCCTGACAGTGAAAATGGTTCATAGGAAGGTTACACGTTCACTTTAACCCTTTAACTCCTAGGATCTGATTGTTAATTTGCCCCTCTAGCTGCTACACATTTCCTCATAGATTAGTTGCAAGAATTAATCTGGTGTTAGATCAAGATAACAACTTCTACCTGATACATTTGCATACTCTCACTACCTGTTTGCTGGATAATGGAAGGATATTGTAGAGAGAAGTTACTCATGAATCACTTCTCGGAGTTAAAGGGTTAATCAGGAATAACTGACAATAATACCCAGGGTAAATTGTTGAATGAAGTGCAAAAAAAAAAAAAAAAAATTTGCTTTCCTTAGCTGAATTAAGCCCGCATTTTGATGTGTTCCTACTTGTGATCTATTAGAGGGCAATATAAAAATGCATACTATTGGATAACGTCATCAAGTTTTTGCTTCTTTATCAAATAAAACAAATTGATTTTAAGTTGCTGTGGATGTTTTCAGTCATAGATTCCAGATGTCAAAATAAGGGAAGGAAAACAAAGTGGCACACAAGGTGCAGCTGAGTGTATCAGTGATGTCATCTATGATCTGTAAATGAACAGACACAGAGCAAAATGGAATCTATTTGTTAACCTTTTAACTCCCATGAGTGACCATTAGACAGAATTTCATCTTAGATTATCAATACATAATCAAGAAGTCAAGTAATGAGAACAAGCTTTAAAGAAAAGTATCAATTAAGGAATTATCAGTTGATCCAATACCAAATTCTCAGAAGTAGTATCAGAAGAATTGTATGCAGACAGCAAGGAGAATTACTAAAAAGATCTTAGGGGTTAAAGGGTGAATTACTCACAGTGCCATCACAGCCATCATAGCAAAATACTTTGGTCTCAGTGTGCTTTCCAGACTCAAAATCATTATGCAGGTTGAGTTTGTTTAACCCTTTAACCCCTAACAGTGATTAGCATCTAATTTCTCTCAACCATATTACCCCTGAATCAAACATTAAGGTCAGGAGAATAAAGGAACTGATCACCCACTAAAGAAGATCTTGATTGTTAGACAAATTCTCCATGTGTGCATCTTAGGAAATCTATAAAGAACAGTGTGGAGAATCTGCATACTGATGTTAGGGTGTAAAGGGTTGAGGCTCTGATCCCTGCTGGGAAACAGTTTCCCCTGATCTTCTTGCTAACACAAAAACCAACAATCCAGACTCCAATTCCACATGGATTCAGCGGTTAAAAAATAAGCCTATGATGTGCCACTGTAAAACTTGTTATAAAAGTGTCTTTTCATAACTAATACATGTAATCAAGTTCACATACTTGTCCTGTAGGCCAGCCCTGCAGGCATACTCCCATTCAGCTTCTGTAGGCAGTCTTTTTCCACCCCATTTACAAAATGCAACAGCATCATTCCAAGAGATATGGAGAACTGGATGGTCCATTCTAAGAGACCAATCAAACCCATTGAATGAATTCTACTTAGTTGTAGCAAGTGTGAAGCACAAGTGTGAGAGACATACATACAGTGGGCCACATGTAATAATTAGCACAGTGGAGAAAATCTTGCTCATTACCTGTCTCTGATGTGAGAATCAGGTCCTTCTGGCTTCCTCCAATAAGCTCCCTTTACTGGCAGCCACCAAGGAGCTGCTGCAACCTGACATCAAAATAGAGGAGAAATATAGTAACTGAGGGACATACTATAACGGTTACATACTAGCAGAAATTAGCTGCAAAACAAGAAATTGTAAAATTCTCTCTTAGATATAGCACAGGATGACTGACATAAGCTAAAAAATTTTGATAACCATCTGGCCATGATGGATCTCTCTACACTAATTCCATTGTCCCTAGTGGAACAAGTTAACTAATTAGTATTAATAAAAAGAATTGAACAATCATTTTCATCATACTGTACACATTCCTTCCAGCAATTCAAGTCTGCATTAAGGTTATTAAGTGTTATCGTTGTCATTGTCCCACATACTATTGCTGAGGTACTGTCAGTAGGGAAATGTTTCACAGTGTTTAATACTAAATCCTTTACCTCCTAACATCCGATCATTGATTCTGCCTCTAGCTGCTACACATTCCCTTTTAATTTGTTAGGAGAATTTGCTGTTAGATCAGGAAAAACAACTTTTATATGATTAGTTTAAGTTTTCTCCCTACCTGTTTGCTAGATAGTGTATAGATATCATAATAAGAAGTTACCAATCAATCACTTCTGGAAGTGAAAGGGTTATGTGACCAAAGTAGAGTAACCTGATAACTAAACTACACTATTAACCCTTTAATTCCCAGAAGTGATCAACATGTAACTTATCCCTATAATTTCTAAACATTTTCCAGCAAAACAAGTGATGAGAATATTCAAACCTATCAGGCAAAAGTTGTCATCCCAATTGAACACCAAACTCTTGTAACTAGTTTACAGGGAAATGTGTAGCAGCCAAAGTGGAGAACTTAAACAACTAGGTAGATCTCGTGAGTTTTGTGCCATCACATCTACCAACTAATTATTAAGTAATTTCAGGTAGCTGTCATTGCACTGGTCATCAGTGTCATCAATATTCTCATCATTAATGATATCATCCTTGCTGTCATTGTTTTAATTTATAATCATTCTGAACTAATGAAGTGACAGCACATAAATGTTATCACTCACTGCTTGATGAATATCCTTCTTGATCTTCTTACTAATCTTCCCTTCGAGCACAAATGAATCCCCAAACTTTTCAGCCTGGCATTTTTAAGAGAATGCACAAAAAGGAGCCAGCCATTAGATCAGAATTTTGTCACAGCAGAAAGGAGAGTAAATCAACTTATAATATGGAGAAGTGAACACTACTGAAGGGTTCGTTAAATCTAGCACAATTTTTGTTCTGTTTGCAACTTTTTCAGGCAAAGTCAAGGGCTTTCATGCAATGGGAAATTTTTTCCATGGTTGGTGCAAAACCCTCTTTCATTTCTACATCAAGTTTAATGCCTTGATTCCATCCTCACCTCCCAGGAGGAATTAGTAAGGTTGCTTCAAAATCAACACATATACACATTACATGATATTTGACAGTGTATATACCAATAGCCTAAGGATATTTCAGCATTCATCGCTTAGCAAAAGACAGGATTCAATCAGTTCTGGCAAATTCAAATGCAATTCCAAATTCAAATTCTGGCACCTCTAAAAAAGAGAATTGGACACATTCTAATTCCACAGAAGTTCTTAAATCAGGTTCATTTAATTTTTGAGAGACAATGGGGGTGGAAGGTGGAAGGGATGGGGAGCTGGAACATGAATTCCTATCTGCATGCATCACACCCCCAGCATTAAAGTAATGTCTTTACCTCAGTGACATAACCAGTGTTGTTGACAAATAGTTCAAATTCTGCATTACTTGTTTCATAAATGTCCATATAAAATGAATTTATTTTCACTTCTCTCGCCGGCCCTTCACCGTCCATTGGCAGAAATGGTTTGTTCGTACCCATGGCAAATTTACCTCCCTTGATTAAAATCATTTGATTCGTTCTTTGATAAGACGATTTCAAGTTGTCACTGTTCTCTATGTTTTCTTTCTGTGGTGTTTGTCCTTCGTCAATGGAAGCTTTATCTCGTTTGAGCATAGAACATCCACATGTTGTCTTTCCTTCGTTCGAAGAAATCATCTTAGCTCTGGAGTAAAACGAACTTAAACTGTAACCAAAACTTGAACAAGTTTCCTGACTACTAAATACCATTTGCACCACAATCTGTAGCCATATCAAAGCTTCTGTCCACATGATGTTCTGACGGGTAGAAACGAAAAAGTGAAAAAAAAAAAACGAAAATGGTTCAACTTCGTTCAATTTGTAATTCAGAACATAAACATTTTGTTTTGGTCACATGCTTCTAGAGAAGCCTCAACGCTTGGTAACCGTAAATATTTCCGAGCCGTCAGTTTTATTAAAAGCGGTACACACTAACAGAAAACAAAATGGCGGCCAAAGTTGATGTAAGTTGAGTTACTATTATCGAGGGTGAGATCTTAGTCAAATTAAATGTTTTAAACCTCTTTTATTTTTTAAACAGGGTCTGAGAAATGCAATCGATCAAGCGACCCAGGCTGGGGAGGAATTTAGTAATGTCTACTACGAGACTTTGGACAAACGACGCCACGTGAGTTCTTCGTTAGTCAGTTCTACGACTTACCAAATGCTTCCGTATTCGTTCCCTAAATCCGTTGATGGGAGACTCGATTATGTCGTAATCTTCCCGGTTTATTTTGTTTTTGCAGCTCATGTCGAAACTATACTCAGAGAATACTACAATCGTCTGGAATGGAAATGTAGTTAAAGGTGGAAGTGCTAAGGTGACGGATTTTTTCAACAACCTTCCAGCTACGGAACACACGCTCCATTCACTGGATTGTCAACCAGTTTCAGGTACTAAGAGTGTTAAAACTGCAGATTATGGAGGCACTTGTTAAGATCTTATTCATCAAAATTATTTCAGTTCTACGTACCATGTTATTCCATCATTATTTCTGTCAGCAATAGTTTGAATCCGGGGTTAACATGTCATCTTGAAGTATGATCGTCCGGTGAGCGAAGTCCTGATAAGGACCGTTGTCTGTAGTTGTGGCTGATGTTTCAATAACCTGAGCGGAAGTCATCATCAACTGATGACTGACTGATGGTCTGGGGATGATATCCCCTCGGTTTGTCAAAACGTCAGTCACCACCAGCGACAACAGTCCTTCCCAGGACTGCTCTCGCCTGGACAATCAGACAACGCAATTTCCATAATAGTTCTTAAAATTTTCCAACAAATTATGGCCCTGCACTCTGTGGTTAACTGATTGAACCTTTAAACCCTTTAGATTGAATGACTAGTATCCCCTGAATCAATATGAGAATAAAGGGTATGATTACCAACTGAAGAGGCTTTGGTTGTTACCAAAAAATACAGAATGAGTGATTTAAGGTTGTAAAGGGTTAATGGTAAAGTAAGAATGGTCTGAAGCCATCCAAAAACAAATTCTTATTCCATTTGTTTGCTGTTGGACTATACTTTGATTAAATGACCTTGAATTGGTGATGCAAAGCAATTCTCTAAAAGGTTAGATATTTTTAGTCCTTCCTCTCATGGCTTTTAGCTGAGTGGATCAATCCCTTCACTGAAGAATTTAAAAGGTGCAAATTCAACATCAGTTTTGAAATGTACTTCACAACATGAATCAGAGAAACAAGTTAAATTCTAACTTAAAGATAGTGGTCAGAGTTAGGAACACCAATTAAGGGGAAACAAACAATTTGAACACTTCCAGTTGTGGCCCTGAGGCTCAGAGCAGGTACCAGTAACTCAGCTTGCAATTCCAGGGCCCTCTCTACAAACCCTTTTTCACCATGCCTATGATTTACTTGTGTTTCTTTCTACAATCAGATCAAGCCATCCCTGGGCAAACAACAGTTCTAGTTGTGGTTGAGGGATTGGTTAAGTATGATGGGCACAAGATACATCGGTTTTCTCAAAACTTTCTGTTGACTGCTGAGGGAGGAACTGTGTGGAAGGTGGCAAGTGACTGCTTTAGATTTATCCAGTGAAGGACTTGGTGGAATTCAACAACATTCTATTGAAGTTGTGCCAATATTTATTTGAATCATTGGTTTGACAGAGGCATGTACACTCTGTATAATGGTGTGCTGCATGTGGCCCCAATGCAAGAGATGAGATGTGAAATACATATACTCAAATAAAATGTCTGGGGAGTGGACTGCCACAAGTTGTCACTGCCCTCCATGCAGTAGACAGTAACACAAGCCATCAAGATGTGGAGTGTGTGCAAGAGATACAAAAAAACTAAACTTTCCATGCATAAAGCTGAATCACTGCTGAATAGAAAGAACCAATTAACAACTTTTTAATTTTTTAGACAAAGTCTTAAAAATTAAGGTGCCTCAATCAGAATGTACCATGAGATATGTTTCTCTTTTCAAGTACATTACTCAATATTAAATCCATAACTTTACATGCTTTTCTTCTTCCAAAGTGAATAAAAATGATTAACAAATTGGTCATTTTTAATACCATTATGTTCTATGCATGTTTGATGCCTAAGAACATACTCTATCTAGGTGAAATATTTCTTCTCTCATTTAAACTGATACCAGCTATTCCCATGTAAGATATTGACAGAAGTAAAAAAAAAAAAAACTACAAAAATTTTAACTTGATGTTGATGTAGTTCACTTGGAATAGCAAAGAGTGCCAATATTTTTGAAGAGCTTTACTTGTTCAGTAACTCTTGTGTTAACATTACTTATAAGGAGGCTGACTAGGGAAAGGAAGCTCTGGGAAATTTTTATCATCCAAAAGAAGCTTAAACTTAAATCTGATACTTGCACAATCTTGGTGCAATGTTCCAAACAAATTAGCTACAGCTTATGGAAGCACTGACACTGTAAACTGTTTGAGCTCACAATCAAGATGATAAAGAAAAATTTGATAAGCTACGAATGGCTAAGTATTGGAAAGAACACACTTATATATGACTCTCATCTACATTGTGCTTTTTCAATCATCTCCACTGACTAAGACCTTGAACACATGCTGGACTGTGAACCACAGCAATTGTACACAGTGTGTGTTTGCTGTTTTTGTATGAAAATATATACAGTGCTTCAAATACATGCAATGGGAAAATGGAAGAGGTGCTTGAATTTAAGCCTGAATGGCTTTTGATGCAACATCAAATTCCCCTTGTGTTTTAACAATAAATACAAGTTTTTTAGCATAGAATTTAGAAGTCTATCAGTTGCAACATAACTTTACTCCATGCACCTCTCCAATTCATAAGAGTTTGACAACAGTGACCACCAGATCTTGAAAATGCATAAGAAATTTATTAACACATGCATTCTAAGAAGATCATGATACTACAACTCTGAGCAAACAGGGTAGTTAATAAAACCTACACAGCAATTTATTGATCTTAAGTGTTTGACTGTCTCAGTTAGACTGCCAAACATAATTTGCAAAATTGATGAATTATGCTGCAAATTTAGTAGCCAAAATGTTCTTCTAGTCACCAAGGCCACCAAAATGGTCGCAGCTTGGAGCACTCTACAGTTTTCTATCTATGTCTTCTCCACTTGTACCAATTCGAAAAGAAATCAGAAATAAACCATTCTCATCCTCAAGCAACAAATAAAAGACAGCCTTTTTCTTCAGTTCTAAATGGCACAGAGTACATCAGTACAAAGATATGAAAATTTTTCCCAGTGTCAGATGATGTATACAAGGACTGCACGATTATCCATGCAGTCTAACTGTCCCATTTTTTATATTCCATTCCATCTGGAGGTTTACAATCCACATGCCCTTTTTTTACTTCATCCCAGTTGGTACTCAAAACTGTTCCACCAGATTCAACAAACGACTTGTTCATTGCTTTCCGCACTTCCTCACTACCATCACCATAAATTTGTTGGAATAGCTGATTTAAAGCAGCTTCACCTTCAAGTTTTTCCTCTTTCTCCTCCTTGGCAATCTCTGCTGCAACTTTATCCCAATCTTTTCCAACATGCCGTGAAGTGGGATATTTATGCACGGCATCACCAGGGTCTTTTGTTTCATCTGCAACAGACAAAGTACATGTACTTTACATCGTCAATGTACACAGGAAACATATAAGAAGTTATTATTCCAATAAATTGCTTTAAACTTTGCAAGCAAACTATTGCCACTTTGGGAATGTTAGCTCTTTCCACCTTAACATCAGTATTCATATTCTCCATACTGTCCTCTGTACATTTACTAAGGTGCTGACAAGGAGAATTTGTCTAACAATCAAGAGTTTCTTTAGCTGATCATTTCCTTTATTCTCATTGCATTAAGGTGTGATTCAGTAGTGTTATTGTGAGGAGAAATTAGATGCTTGTCACTCATTGGGGTTAAATGGTTAAAAAGTCATGGTCATGCTGAAAAAAAACCATGAACAATCTCAGCTAGAGGTAAAAAGTGCTGGGAGACTGGTTCTGCTGCCTGGTATATATTTTGTATTGTGTTCATGGTACAATACAATACACACAATATAAACTACAAGTCCCTTCTTTTTGGCAAAGTCTGTCATGCTTGTCGAAAAAAATCAGTGAAAAAAAAAAAAGTGATGTGAGAGTACTTTAGGGAGTTCTTGGAGTGACTTCAATGCCCCACAAGAGAGGAGCTCCATGAGTGAGGCACTCAAAAAACCTACTTTTTGAGCTGTGACAAATGCCACTGAGTTACATGTACCTTCAATGTGCAAAACGTTGATAGATGGTAAAGGTAAAGTTACTAAGGTTAAGCTTCACAACCTAAATGTATACAAGTCAGTGTTGCACATACTTTTTGTTGGAAATGGTTTGCAGACAGTTTCTTCAGTAGCCTCAAGAGATGACCATCTCATTCCCTCAGTTTTTTTCATCTTTAGTTCAACCTGTAAGGCAGTTCAAGCATCTTAAAATTAAAAAATTTCCTGGATGTCCCCCCTGCATTCCCTTCCATGGACCTAATTACTTAGAGTGGCAGCAAATTAATACTCAACCCACTTGCAATAATCCTGAATTCTTCAAAATTTTGAATGTCAATCAGCCTTTTTTCAGGATTTGATCAACTTCTGTGCTGTTTTACATATCCAAATATTTAAAACAAACTTTAGAACAAGTATGTACTGTAAGTGTACATGGTCACCGATTAACTGTGTTGAAAATTGCAAACGGTGACAATCCCACTGTGCTGATGGTATGTCTTAGTTCATTAACTCTCTAACTTGATTGGGAACAAGAATTAGAAAAAGAAAAATTTGTCAGTTTTTACCTTTGTCGACATGATTCTTGTTTTGCACTGTGCTGGATTGATGGCTTGAGCAAGATCCAGTTCTAAGCTGAAGTCACTGCCGCTTGGAAGCTTCACTGTAGCACTTAACTACAACAAATCAAATCCAGTGTTTCAACTAAGTGTTCTGACTGAAAGGTTTCATTACCAAGTAACAGCCATGGTGGGATGCAACAGTACATGTAGCACACTACAACTTATTCCAGCATTCTGTCTGATCATTCCAAGACAATTTAGCAGTGCTCATTATTCAGTATTGTTCCCTATGCATTCCAGATGGGAGAATTCTCTAGCTTTTATGAAGAATTCTCCAACTAAATTTTGTTGGTCTGAGCTATCGTTTGACTGAGACATGAAGCTCTTGTGTAAATGTCTATGTAGTTCATTCTCTTGTTTCTTAATAATACTTTCTTGCCTTAACGTCTCTACATGAAAGATTACGTGGTCATTGAGAGAAGCTTTTAAAGAGTATAAAAAAGACTTAAGAACACAACATCAAATTTTAGCTCATTTATCATTAGGCCAATGTGGCTACTAAAATTTCCTGTACTACATGTAATTTACATATCAATGAAGTTTTCTCTACAGTTTACTAGAGGGTCAAATGAAGCCTTTAATTTTCCACCAGCAAGCTGATTTCTTGTCATCTTTTGTGACGTGTTGAGTAGAAATTCAAATAAACATAATTATTCAACTGATGATGTACAGTTCTCTCATTAAGAATTCATTGACTGCAAATTTTTCATAGCTTCACTAACAAAGAAACTAAATTAAATCAAGAGTAAAATAGCTTCAGAAGAAGAGTGATGTCTCTTACTGTTTTGTCACCATATTCCACATTCACATTCTCCTGTTTTACATTCTTGATCATCAAAGTTACAATGACGTGTGTTTCTGTTTGATACCAATCATATCTAAAACAAAATAATGTCAGTGAGATCCATTAGTAGAGAATGAATTAATATTAATTTGAAACAAATTTATTTTGTAATTTAACACTTGAATTAATAATTGAATTCACTTATTTTGAATTTACTTTCAGGTATTAATTAATCAGGGATTATTTCACCACCACAATGAATTGATTTTTATTTAACCTATGAGCTGACTCCCAATTTCGCACTCCTCTGCAAGCAGCAAAGCTCACAAGATTCGAGGGAACAAGAGATCTGTAAGAAGTCTGGTACTGGAAAGTGAGAGCCTGCAAGATTACTTTTGTTTCCAAATACAGTATTCTGATTGGTAAAAAATTGTAGGTCCTATTATTACCATGCAGAATGGGGAGTTTTTGACAATCAAACCCAAACATGGTTTTCGTTAACCCAAATGTTGGTTACCTGTACTTCAACAACTTACTTTGGTTTTGAAACTGTGTACTGTTGCTGAGGTTGTTCTTGATTAGATTGCCCATCAATGACAGCCAAAACTGATGAAGGCTGTCCTGTCACAGATGCTGCATGACCATCAGAAGCCGCAGGCTTGACAACTGGAGGTTGCTGGTTAGCTTTGCCTGCTGTCTCAGCCTCTTTGTGATTGTCATCTTTTTGTATCAGTTGTGAATCTTCCCCTCTAGCCATGCCCACCATCACCTACAATACACAGTTTACATATAACAGATTCCAATGCAAATAGACAAATTGAACCAAAGTGAAACCATGAGTATGGTGAACTTGGGGATATACAGTATAGAACTACCAGTAATTATACTACAATTCCAAGAAACAGAAAAGAGCCATTATCCCCACAAAAAGTCCTCCCAATTGATCTACCATATTTAAAAATCAATCTGTAACCTTTGATAATATGTATGCTCTCCCCAGATTCAGGCCTATGACCATGAAAACTGTCTTGATGTTCTGTTCACCCTTTTCAAAGAGTATTCTAAACCTTTGCAATGGAATCATAAAGACACCAGAGGGAAAAATATGTCCTTTGATTATTTTCATTGGCCTTTTCAACATTTAGATCAAGTATAAAGACTTGCTTTGATTTACATTTGATTTTCTTTGTGGTACATTTGAACTAACAACAACTGTTGACTTAACTCTGATGACTTCTACTCAGGTTTTCAAAATGTCAGTCAACACTACCAACAACAGTCCTTCTCAGGACTACACTCAACAAGACAGTCGGACTATACTATCACTTGTAATGATTTCTTGCCATTTCTTTGTGTCAATAAGTCTTTGGTTAATTCAGTTACATGTGGGTAAAATATAAATAATGCCAATACATGTAGAAAGAATTTTGATATCAATTTCTCTATGATGTTTTAATCTGTGTTCTTCATTACAAGATTGTGTACCATACCGTATCAGGAGAGTTTTCATCCTGTTTTGCTTCATTTTCTGCCACTAATTAAACAATAAAAAACAAAATCTGCCTTTATTTACACAGTAAAGTATTAAAATCTTCAATTCTGCCACCTACTCAGTTCAGATCATACATCCACACTTGACTTCTGACATCACTCTCTATAATTTTGCCTTAGAACCACATTCATAAATAAGTGAAAAATTGAAGCAAACATTCAGGTTTAATTCTGATTTCTATTGTAATTTATAGTTCCATTTTTCACTCAACTTTTCTATTATTAAATGTGATTTAAATGTACATAACTGTGTATTATTTTTGGTCCTTTGTTTTCCACTTGTTCAACTTGAACTCCCAATATCTTGATCATTTTTTCAATTTCCCTTAAGGTTAAAGTTGGCGTGATAATGATGACAATAAATTTTGAGACATGATGAACATAACTATCATTTGATATAAACTTACAGTCCAATTCAGCATCACACTTTCTTATCCACATTTTCAGCTCTTTGTTTTCTTCTGCAAACAAGTGACAGAAACAGAGTCATTGTGGTTTTGAAGTATATCAACATTCCTTCTATTGAAAACATACGGTATATTTATTTAAGAAGTGAAAGGAGTTCATTTGGCTTACTGTCAAGTTTTAATGCATCTGAAAAAGCCTCTCTGGCAGCTTTGAAATCCTCAAGGTGAAACAGCGCCATTCTGAGAATTAACAACAGTAATAAATTGGGTGATCATAATATAATTATTTTTATCTATTTCAATTTTTTATGTGTTTTAGTCATAATGAGGATCAAAAACGTCAACTTAAAACATTCATAATTTTTGGACAATGTCAGCAATAGAGATGCATAAACATCTATCAAATAAGGTCATTTTCAATATAACAAATTTAATTGAATTTGATGTGTCATGACAGTTTGCCTTCTTTCTAGAGCTCAAAACAAACTTATTAAAGCATACTATATAGTAAATACTTTATTGAACAAGCTTGTTAAGTCAAGAGGGCTATATGTTAGTCTTGTTCCTTTTTTCGCCTTTTAATGGATCTTGACTCCAACTTGGTCCATAAAAATGCACCAGAAGAACTTGACAAAAATGCAGCCATCATGACTTTACGCTTGGTGAATGGTGCATACATGTAACTATGTATTACACAATTTAGGTGCAGTACTAAAAGGGCTAATTTCAAGTGGTACCAGATGAGATCTGTCCTCACCCTTTCCGTGTGTGTGCCTTAGAGTGGTCTGGTTGTAGACTTGCGGCTGAAGATGCATCTGCTGCTGCAGCTGTTTATAAAATTGAAAATAATATTGAAAAAAAAGTATTTATTCTAACTTAAAAATCTAAGATACTCAGGTTATACAAGCAATGTATTTGTTGCAGTTCAAAATGATTTTCAGGTCAGAACAAATTCAATCTTGTTTGATAGGCTCATGTAGGTATTCCATTTGTTAATGATTACTGTGATATATTGTTGACAAAAGAAAGTGCAGATTGATCTGGTTCAAAGTATTTTTTTTGACCTGAAAAAAATTTAAACCATAACCCATACTTGTCTAGTGATTTTTAGTTTGTAACTGGTACAGTAAAAATTCCTTATCAACTATGAAGGCTGGAACTACTCACATGGCAATAGCTTGTCCTGATACAGTGTCTATAATATAAAGCATCTAAAATTATTGTTACCCCTCCTAGAGAGTATACTCGGGTATACTGTAGTTCTAAGGCCATCAGTGGGAAAGGGGGGAGGGAGCAGCCATGCCACAGCCTTTAGAGTGCCATTATTCCTCAAACCAACCAATTAACAGCTGTTTTGAGGAAAATTGTCTTACAATCCCTGAAGACCTGCGATTGCAGCTGTCAGAGTTTGACACAAGCACTTCTATGTGCTTGGAGTCCATCCTGTGTCAAATTAAATGATTGCCCATGTTACCTTGGTATTTTTCAAGCTTCATAAACGCTGCTGCCCTTTTCAAATAGCAGTCAGCATCATATGCATTCAGCTCTATAGCCTCTGAGTATTTCTGCAAACGTAAACACATTTTAGATCAATTCGTGATCAACAATTACTGAGTAAGAGGGAAAGGAAAGAAGTTATGTCTTACAAAGCAAGAGCCTTGTCTCGATAAAGTTTATTTTCAATCTTAGTTTAGAATAAAATGGAGTGTGGAGGCACAAACGAAACGACTGAAAGTAAAATTGCTTGCAGAGTCACATGTCAAATTTTTTAACTTGAATTTGAAACGATGAAAACCACATATTTACCTTGACAGCGAGTTCAAAATCATCGTCAACAAAAGCATCGTTGCCTTCTCTAAAACAACGCAAGAGAAGTTAGAACGTCACCACCATAAGTAAAGCGATAGCTTATGCGAGGGTCACCTCTCTTACCTTACAAGGTCGTTAGCCGCCATCTTGGTTTTGGTTTTGGTTTTGTGCAGCCTAGCCTTCAAACAAGAAGGCTAGGCTACACAGCAAGCCGACAGCCACACATGCTTGAGCTAGGCCTGACTAAGGCCTAACTTCATTTGACCTCTTCGGGCTCGAGAGAGGCTAGGAAGGCCAAAGAGTTGCCAAAAAATTGTAAAAAATCCAAAAATTTCCTACTTGAAAAGTTGCTACCTAAATTTGCCATCTATATGTTTATATAATCGTTAATTAAAAGCTTGATTTGTTTTATTCACAGCATGTGCTAACATCGGTTAAGATAGGAGCCCATTAGGTAATGGGCTCCTAGTTAAGAATAATAGCTTGAAACTTAGCTTTAAAGAGTTGCTCGCAGATATTAGCAAAATTTAAGGATGCTAAAAGTCTAACAGAACAAAACACATGGTCCATTTGACGTTTTGCCGAACGTCATTTTAGCCAATGATCCATCATAATATTTGAAAGAAATCGCAATAGGCCTGCGATACGTTTTTAAGTGACAGGTTATGTGTTAGTTTTTCATGAAATCGTTGACTTTTTCAGGCTTAATGCTCTACACCTATATTTTGCTCAAAAACTGCTCAGAAAGGCAAAAATTGCTCGAAGTTCCTGGAACCGCAAAAAGTTACTCTAGACGCCAAAAGTTGCTGAAAAGTTGCCGAGCACAAACGTGACAGGCCTATTGGCCAGGGAATACAAACAGTCTCGGGAGCGCATTACGTAATGGACACCGGACAGTCTATTTTCTTTTGCAACTTGTTAATGCAAGATCATGAGTTGCTCGAAATACCAGTAAAATTAAATTAAATTCATTTTCATTGAAAAGTTATACTAAAGGTGGTCTTTCAACAAAAAAAATTTTATCCATTGCTCTGATCCATAATTTATTGTTCTTAAAATTATTCAGTCATTATCTTTCCTCTCAGGGGGGGAGGTTTTGGAGGAATCACACGGTTTTCAAATAGAATAGAGGAAGGATCAGTAGTGGCCAACAGAGCGTAAATGGAGGGGGGGGGGGGAGGAAATGTAGAAAAGCGATCTCATAATTAACTTGCCAACGATGGGGTAGAGGGATCATAACAATATCAAAGGGCCTAATGGGGGGGGGGGGGAGGGGGGAACGGCGGGAGCGCGCGAGGGGGATTAGTTTTATACTAATTAATAATGAATATTTGTTCCATTTTCAAAGTTCCACTCCCTACCGATTTGTCGAATAAATATTTTAGGTTTATTTTACGGTTGGATCCTAGGCGCTGGTGTGTAGAACAAGCACAAAGCCCGTTGCGCACTAACTTTATTGAACTCTATTTTTAACTAGCTCACTTGAACTACACAAAACCTTAATTTCGGCTTTGTTTATCAAAAAACGGCTGCATCGATTTTTAATTTGAAATGGTTTCGTGGTGTCTGAATACACTGCGATATCTAAAGTGCGGTGGGCACTATATGTCCAGCCAAGTACAGTACTAAATTACCCATTGAACAAAGAGAATACAGTGCACCTTTTTTTCTTTCAACAAGCAAGCATACTTAATAATGAGCTTTCAAAAAAAAAAAAAGAAAGAAAAAACATGAAGATGTTAGTCTAAACATTGTGCTTATCAGCATCTCTCTTTATGTAAATGGCTCTAATTAGCACAAGAAGAGCAGAATATATCGTAAAACACACTTTCTCCATTTCAACAAACAACTGTCTCCCACAGTGTGCTCAAGCTTTAAAAACAAAATTGTTTACAAATTGCAATATGATATGTGTATCAGGCCCTTCAGCTCCACACTCGTAAACAGGTAATTTCGTCCAAGTCGAGCTAAGACAAGACTATCAAAACCAAACGCACACACGTTAGCGCACATCTATTTTTGGTCATTAACTTCGCAAGAAAGGCCGAAATCGGGTAATACAATGAGTGATGCAACGGGAAGTTTGTAGTTGCGACATTAACAAGTAAACTCACGTCACCGTGCCTCTGTTTAGGAATAGATCACATGCGAACGCAAAATGTGTGTACGAGGCGCAGCCGTGTGAACAAGCGGTCAAACGTTTGTGCATGTATAAAATGAGTACGTGGCGCACTTTCAGACTGTCAAATCAATGTAGTCACCGTAAAGAGTTTAAAGGCTGACGTTTCGAGCGTTAGAGCGATTGACGAGGGGCTAAATCTCGAAACGTCAGCCCTTAATTAAACTCTTTACGGTGGCCAATTTACCTTTTCAACACTGTTGATAACACTAAATTACCCTGTTATACTCTCCTACCGACGCAGCACTAAAGTTTCTTTTGAGTTCGAATCTTACCCCCCTTGTATTCATTAGTCTCACACGAGTTACAAACAATTACACAACTGGGAAGTCATGGTGTTTTAAGATCAACTCGTTGTATTCGAAAAGGTTTAGAGTTTTCTTTTTAGCTTCTTTTGTACCCTTTTTAGAGGGTCTTCGTTGAGTGATGGCATTTACGACTAACAGTTAAAATGTTGGCCATTTTACGGCTAATGGCCAACTTCCCTCCTTTATGATTAAAGGAAAAACTTTTATCAGTTAAGGGTTTTTTTTCAGGCGGTTGAAACTTCTCAACCCCATTGAGATCCCCCTTTAAATATTTTGTTTCAATTTACTTTCGCTTATTTTACTGGGCAGAAGTTGTTTTGTTTTCTGGTGAAATTTTTCGCGCGAACTTGGTGCACGACCGACGAGGATGGATCTTCTCACGCATGCCTGAAGTTTGACTGCCGTGTCAGCTGAGCCTTTGTCACTGATTTTCTCTACGTAGATAGTCAGTTTAAAGAGTCAGTGATAGCTTGAATTCAAAGCTTAGTTATTGAACGATTATATATTTCACGCATGTAAAACAAATCAAGTATTGCCAGAGTACTACAGTTACCGGTAAATAATTATGTCATTTTGATTAGTATAGGATCAATATGTATCTCAAATACTCCAATCACGTTAAAGAATATATTTCCCATTTATTAAACCATATTGTTCATTTAATTATCGAATTTCGTTTTAGTTGTTTTTACATGATACACCATACCGTGATATTTGAGAATAAAAACGTTGAAACAGGTTTTTACAATTTGACACATCTGACGCTGCAGTTTAATTCAACGTCATCCAACCCCGGGAATTAATGACTTTATAACTGAATTTTTATTCTTGACTCATTATTTTGACTCTGCGTGAAGAGAAAGTTTCCCTCTAGCATGAAACTAAACATAAAGAATAGAATGCATTGAACTACTGAAATGTTTTCCTTCAGTGCGCGCATGCGCGGGACGCTGACTACAAACTCATTCCAATACAAACTTATCCCATATGAGTAATACTGATTTTTTTTCAGTTTTTTCATGCATGTACCTTAATCTATTATCATTAAAACATTCCTGAGATAGGAAGCGAGTTTCACTTATGTTCGCCGTCCTTTGTCTCCTCCGGATTCTGCTGTGATACCTTCACGCTTGCTGTCTTGACGGAATCAATTTGGGCGTATACTGTTTGGGACTGTTCTTTGACAAGCTTTGCACTGTTTTCGTGGGAAAGGATCAGATCTGCGTACACAAGGCCACGGTATGGGGCGGGCTTCTACATCGAATATGGAACAGAGAATAATACCTTATAAGCAGATCGCGAAACAAGAAACATTAAAATAACGATAGCAACAGAGTAACGAGGTAAACAAATACACAAACAAACAAGCAAACAACAACAGCGACAAAAACAACATTAAATGAGAAATAAAACACTTAGGATTGTAAACGAATTTGATAAGATAACCGGGTCAGTGTTGACTTATTTTGCTTCTGATCAAGGTTTTTTAATTTCAAATTTATTTTTATCGGCTTAGTCTTGTATTTTTTTTGTTTATTTGTTTGTTGCAGAGGATCCTTTAGACACTTAACTAAAATCTAGCTGCCGTGCTCCAGCTGTACGCTTAATTATCATACGAAGACATTATGAATCGAAGAAGTAAGTAACCCTAAGATTGTTTCCTTAATGAAACAGTGTTGAAAAAGAAACATGTCTTCATGTAAAAAAATCTAACAAATAAAAGCAAAACAAAAAAAAAGAAACAAAAAAGAAACTGTTGTCAGGATTTGTGAGATGTGTTACCTGTGGCGGTTTTTTCTTTTTTGTCTTGTCAACAGCTGCGTACAAATATTCAATGTTCCCGCCAGCCTGAGGTGTCTCGCTCCCTGCTGCAGCCTCTGTGTTGTTGTCGAGCCCTGAATCAGTTTGATGAGACGAACCATTCTCTGGTGTCAGAGACGGGGACTGATCTACACAGGACGCCCATTGCACAGGTAAACCCCTTGTTTCTTCCTGAGGGCGGACCGCGGTCTTTTCGAGGGCGCTTACTTCAGAACTGGCTCTGCCTTTTCTTTCTTTATGAACAACAGCGTATACATGATCCTTATTTTCTTCTTTTTTATCGCACAAAGCAGGTTGCTGCTGTATTCCTTTCTCACCACTCACTAACACTGTGTTTTCTGGCGCTCTTTCCTGAATATCTGAACATTCCTCGCTTACTGAACTCAACTTTCGATTGGTCTCAATGTTATCATAGCCGCACTCCTTTTTGGAGTCGTTCACTGCTTCGTAGGTGGCCAGCCCAGATTCCGTTCGGGTAAGGGTTAGGTGAACAGTAAGCTCAGCGGAGCTCTGTGTTTGTTGAACAAGCACAGGGTCGAGTGATGTCAGTTCAGAGCTCGATGGCTTCTCGTAAGTGCATATGACACGATCTTCGTCTAAATGTCATCTATGACGCAAGAAATTAGGCTTTACTGATATGTTAAAGAAATAAAAAGCGCGCCGAGTCTATTATTGAGTTATATAAGCACGTGGGAATTTTTAAGAACACGAGAGAAGTGCGAGAAACACTCCCCTGCGGCTCGTGCTTCTCCGCACTTCTCTCGTGTTGTTAAAAATTCCCAAGTGCTTATAAAACTCAACAATGCTCGAGGAACAAGTTTTTCGTTTCTTTTCTAAGAAGATACATGAAAAAAATTCCTCAGCTCTGATTGGTTGAGATAAATACAGTTTTCAGGTAATTCAATGTAGAAGAGGGTTAATGCAGTGCAAAGAAGTAACAAACCAGACTGAACAATTCCTTGAACTGTTTAGCCGGACTCTGAACTTTTTTGCGCCTTTAAGACGTGAAAACATCGTTGTATGTTATTGTTTTGATCGTACGACCGAACGCGCAATGTCACTTGCAGGGTTTGAATAAATTATTTTTGCACTTGATTCTGTACAATTATGATAAGCTTCTCGTATTTTTTCATGCATATTATTAATACGTAATCACATCATTTTCTCGTGCGATTTGGAATTAATAAGCACTTGTAAATTTTTTTAATTAAGTGTATAAAAGTGTAAGTGTAAATTTTTTTCAATTTTTTTTTAAAAAAATTACTCGTGCTTATTTATTCCAAATTGCACTCGAAATCATTTGATTAATTATACTAAAATGTATCCTGAATTGCGCGCGCTCTTACCGATAACGTAGGCTGCGTGCGTTATATCTCAACAGTGCACTCGTGTGATGTAAGGCGCGTGCGTGTGTATCTCTTCCTAAAGGACTATTTTTCGCTGTTCTGGAGACAGGCAACACCCTGCCAAAGCGACATGCCGAAGGGCATTTCATTGCTTCTCTATTTGATCAATTTGTTGCATTGCTTATTTTTCCTTTTTGTAACAAATGCTTTAATCGCTTCCAGGACAGTGGTTTGCCAAATGTAACTAAGGGGAAGAAAAGAAACATTTTCCTTTTTATAAACCTAATAATAAGCAAAAACTCGTTGGTTTAAGTGTACTTAAATACGTATCAGTAATCTAGTGTATACTTACTTATTGTAACATAATATCCATAGTTATCCCCAAAATCGTGTCACCAATTAATTTTCACCGTTGTCGTCGTTGTTAGTGTTGCAAGAAAATTTAAAAAATTAAAAAATTTTAAAAAATAGGACACGTAAGTGTGTTCTTTCCAGTGAAGGTTTTAGTCAAGGGTCGAGGGTGAAATGTCAAGGGTTCAAAAAATTCCAAATTTATTTATTTATTTGCTTATTTAAAATTTGTTATTATATCATTCCTTGTATCTCGCGGTCGTAAGATTTCCCACCTTTCTCCAAGTGTCAGCAATACCAGGATGTTAGCTCTCGTTTCCTCTCTTTAGCACTTTCTCGCATTCTCCTATTTCACTCGCGCATGTTTCAGTGAGTTATTCGTAATGGAGGGTTTTTGACAGCGTTCTCCCTTCTAAATAATCCTTGTTGGAAGTCTTTTAATATTTCCATTAAAATGACTTTAAGCTTTGCTCAGAGAACGTTGTTAAAAATCCTCCCAAAACTAAAACCACGACTTCATGAACCTCTATATAACGTGGTTCTTGGTAGGACGAATGATATTCTTTGCCCCAGTCATACGAAAATCTATGATTAAGTACCTCGATATTTTTAGTTCCTTGGGCTCAAAAGAGGAAAAGCGCGAATGGCTAAGAGAAAAGAGAGGCGAATTTTGTGACCATAAGATACAAAAAATGTTTTTTTTAAATTATAAATACGTGATTCACAGAAGTCGATCAAAGGAAACTTAAAGCGTTATAGACGAAATTTACATCGTATATACAAAAAGACCGGCGTAAAAATACGACTGCGACGCAGGTAGAGGGGAAGGGGAAGTGAGACACTGATTACTCACTGATAGTTCAAAATTTGCTCTTGTTTTGAAGCCCATGGTCCAAATCGCTTAAACTTTATTGATGAATTTTTTCTCTAAAATACTTCAGCCGTCGAAACTCGTCACCAAAGAGGTTTCTTGACCGCTGAAAGAACCACCGTAAATAACCAAGTTTTGTTTTGCGTGATCCAGGCGCGGATGTCGACAAATTAATAAACCTCGCGCGCTCGAGGAATATAAGTAATAATAAACAATTAAATAAATAAATCCTTGACATATTTTGAACATTTTCCTCTCGACCCTCGGCTCTCGACAAAAACCTTTACTTTGTTCTTTTCGAAACATTGTCAAAAAGTGAACAATACAATAATGCATAAACTGCTGCAATTATCATAGGGACATTTAGTATGGATTTTAAGTACATGCTCTTTCGCACAGTTGAATGATTACGTGGATAACTCAAGGTATAAATTAAAGGAGACGAAAGTAATGTAAAGACACACGAAAAGGATTGTTTCTCATGGTAGACAAAAATTTAGATACGAAGCAAATGAAAACACAGCTTAATGAAAGGCACTTACATTGTTTATCGTGGCTCCGACGTCTGCGAAAGAACATGAGTCCGAAAGCGACTACAAGGAGCAGAATGAAAATGGCCAGTATCACCACAACAATCACAACCAAGTTAGGCATGCTAGCATGTAAATCGTCTGCCAAGGGATGCTCAGTGACGGTATTCCCTGACGTGACCCCTTATTTGATATATAGAAGAAGAGGCTGTTTCAGATAAGGCATGGAAACAAACGTTCAGATGCAACTTTTTAAACATAGTAAAATCATTTTGATTAATTAAATCCACGCGGTTAGCATTCTCAATACAAATTTAAGGTTGCTCTCATCTATAAAAATTATACAAACACTGTAAAGTCAATAAAATGATGATGATAATGATGGTGGTAACTAATAACAGAACAGACAAAGGAACAAAACGCATGGAAAAAACTGGTGATAATTTTTTGTTTCTATTTTTTTAAAGGTTCTTTTCTGTATCTCATACCTATGCTTTGATGATTGCCCATCCATTTTTAAGGGAAGCGCAAATTAACAGTCACAGTGTGGTACGAATTTATTTTACATGGGAAAATTACATAAATAAATGAATAAATTTATGCATGAAAAATTGTAATAACCGAAAAAAAAGGTGGATAAGCTTTTACTTGTTGTCGCAGTTGTAGATGGTCCTTTGAACCCAGAAGTTGTCGATGCTTGGGATCCATCAGTCAGTCCTAAATTAAAGAGGAACGCAAAACCAAAGTTAGTGATTCATCATTAGCATTTTCAATAAAAAGTCAACGTTTTTCTAACATATAAAAATTGTACAAATACTTGTAGGTAATAATAATGATAATGCTCACAGAACAAAGAACCAAAAAATATGCACATTTTTTTGCTATTTGTTTAAGGCTTGTCTGTTCCTTTTCTACGTACATATATGTATAAATTTAAATTTAAATATTTGCAGGAATTTCAAGGAGTAAGTTGGGGGAAGTTATGCCACTTTGCTTTATTTATACTTACATTCAGCGCTGACTCACATCATCGTCTAGACATATTTGTTAGATAGGTCAAGCCTTCAACAGTTACAACGCCAATACTTACCTGTTATGGTGGATGCCGTCGGTTTCGCTGATTTTTTCTCTAGATAAGAAAATGAAAATTCACTTATCATTGTAATTTTGTGATTTTATATCCTTTTTTAAATAAAGCGCAATGGAATGGTAACAGTGTGGTATCTATATATGAAAAAGAGACAAACAAATATATTAATAAACGAATAAATAGATATGTTAAAATAATTTAGCCAAATGTGTAACAAGAAGTCCTTATTGGCTCAGTATTAGGATCCAAAGTGACTTCATGGTCCATCTAACATTTATACTGTGTTATGTCGTCTTTTTAGCTTTCCTCCTCGTTATAACCGACCTTCAAGAGAGGGACTGGGCCGTAATACGATTTAGTTATTCTTAATCTCAGTTTCGCGTAATGTGAATTAAGGGTCTATTAACTCTTCCACCTGTCAATTCACATATGAATCCTGCTTCGGCTGTGGGTAAAGTACATCCGATATCATTATAGCGCCCAAAGTCATTACGATAATCTCTGTACATTTGCGCGCAGTTGTCATCTTTGTTGTTAGGTTGTCCTTTTGCCCAGGGCCAGTCTCCTTTATCGGACACATTGACTATGCTGTTATCACTTAACCATCTCCACACTTCAGTTGATGTATCTTTCCTCAAACCTATGAAGTATTCAGTGGTATTCTCTTTTTGGATGGTTTGATTCAGGAAGTTCCATTCATCACGACTCTCAATAGAAACAAGGTTATATCCAGACTGTTCATTACAGATTTTTTTGCTTCTTTCCCAATAGTACTTGCTACCATTGCTCCTATAGAAAATGTAGCTGGAACCACTGAAGTTCTTCTTCACGGGAACTGAAAGTAGAATTGAACAAAGATACACCCTCTCCATTAACTGTTGACCTTATCAGCCGATAACACCTTGGGAGCAAGTTTAGAAGCAGAAACAAACTGCTCTAACACTAATATTCTTTGGAGTAAAATAGCATCCAAAACCAACTTAGGTAAATGTTTATTCAACTGTATTCGAATATTGTTTGTTGCCGTCTTTTACTTGGTATGCCATTAGCTTCATACGAAGAATGTATTCTTCTTAATACATTCTAGGTTTATTTTAATGTTGGATCCTAAGCGCTAATGTGTGGAACAAGCACAATGCCTGTTGTGCACTAATTTTATTGAACTATTTTTTCAACCAGCTCACCTGAAAAATAAAAAACCTTAATTCCGGCTTTTTTTTACCCAAAAAATGACTACATCGATTGCAAACTTGAAATGGTTTCGTGGTGTCTGCGTTTCGACGATAAATTCTACAACTATTACAAAATTCGGAAACGAAAACACTGCGACTAAAACGTTCGGTTTTTTTTGTCCGAACTCTGCGACTGCTGAACGACAATCAACTGACACGACCGATTCTTATATTAATTAGTTAAGATCTAAATTCTGGCATGCAGATTTTCGTTCGGCCGTCCCAACGGACGGCGTTAATGTTAATGACCAAGCGTTCGCCGGAACAGTCTGAATACATATATGTTATTTGCCGGCTGGGAGGTCCGTATGGTGAAAAACTGTGACCGAGGTCTTGAAAATACTGCCCGTGGCCGTAGGCCGAGGGCGGCATTTCAAGACCGAGGAATTTGCAATGCAATGCAATACAATTTACGGTAAAAATGTCCAAACTGAACGGACTTGGAAGACTCATGCACCGAGAGCGTATATTTGTTGTAGAATTTAAATTAAAACTTCGCTCGCTCTTTCACTACTAACAAATTGTTTAAGAAAATTCAGATATTAAATGAATGAAAATTCCATCGTTCAGTTTAACTGCAACCAAATACTTCACGTTTTAACTTTCCATGTACTTTTTGTGAACGTTTAAAATTAATTGCACACGGTTTTTAGGCCGCTTGTCAACCAACGTAACGACACTATTGTTTATACAAATTAATTCTGAAACCAATATTTTTCTGTCAACCAAAGTGATTTGATAGAGAGAAAAGAGAGGATTCATAAGTTATTTATCGGCTTGAGGTAGTGACCGACGTGTTTGCTTAAAAATACTGCCCATCCGGAAAACGAGATATATTTATGAAAAATGACAAAGAAAGTTGGGATGTACTCGGCGACTCACGAAAGCGTTACCGTGGCCCGTGGGCAGAGATAGGAAAACACTGACCGGGTAAATAACCAATCAAATTGCAGGATTCGTTACCGTGCCCTCTAAAAAAAAAGAAATAAATTGCGATATCTAAAGTGAGGAGAGAACTATTTGTCCGGCCAGTTACAATACCATCCTTTTTTCTTTTAACAAGCAAGCATACCTAATAGTCAACTTTCAAAAAGAAAAAAGGAAAAAGAAAAAAACATGAAGATGTTAAACTAAACATTGTGCTTACCAGCATCACTCTTTACGTAAATGGCTCTAGTTAGCACAAGAAGAGCAGAATATATCGTAAAACATACTTTCCCCATCTCAACAAACAACTGCCTCCCAGAGTGTGCTCAAGCTTTAAAAACAAAACTGTTTGTAAATCGCGTTATGATATGTGTATCGGGCGGTTCAGTTCTGCACTTGTAATTTCGTCCAAGTCGAGCTATGACAAGACTGTCAAAACGAAACGCACGCACGTATATCAAGCACGAATGTTTTTTTACTCTTTCAGCATCTGAAACATAATCTTTTTTTTCCTCTATGATTAGCTTATAGAAACTGATTTTTCAGTTTGAAAATTAGTTCTCGTAAATCAGCTGTATCTCATTTTCCTACAGTTTCCTTCAGAGCTTATCAGCATAAACATTATTGTGTTTAGCCTGAAAAGAGTCTGAAATTTCAGACTACTGTCTAGCACTTTCTATTCAACTTCTATTGTTGGATAAAAATTAAAGTTCTGTCTAAGCACTGACTGATAAAAAATGAGATTACTTTCGACGTAGACGCTTTAATGACGTATACGGTCACTACTGGACCTTTTTGGATTTTGATATATACATATATATATACATATACATATAAATATATGTGTATATATATATATATATATATATATATATATATTTTTTTTTTATTTATCACATAAACTGCGGTGTTATACAAGGATTTCCGGCCCTGAGAAAAGCCACACGTGAAAAAATATCGTATTTTTTCACGTGTGTTGATATACCCAATCAGCTGCTTACACGTCACTCGCCTTTGGCGCCACTCGGTCAGGTTGATGAATGAACCGCAAAGCCTTTATGATTCTCAATACAAGTTGTTTGTCGGAGCTTTCTCGAATTATGGCGGCTAAAACACTAAAAATCCGTATTGCTGACAGACAATGAGGTTAAAACTTTCCTAGTAGAGGAAGAAAACCAATATACCAAAGAAAAACTAAAAGTTGTGTATTCAGTGGCTTTGGCGTTAGCATTTCTCTCGGCTGCGAATGAAAATCGACAACTGGAAGATTTGCCACTGGCCGATTTTGGCCGTTTACCTGAAAGACTTCTGTCGGTAAGGACAAAGTCAATAAATGAGAATTTTGTAAATTGAAAATTACGACCATTGTTGTTTTTGTAATCACGATTCAACGCATTTTCAGTTCCATCTTTAGAGTTAGCGCCAACGCACTCTACGATTGTTATTCGGGGATTGTCGATTCATTTATTTTCATTCATTAATGAAGTCGGCTTTTCTTCTCAGTAGAGGGCTATTGTATTTATATGATAAACTAAATAATACATGGTTGCTTGTAGATATGGAATTTTTCTTCTCGTGTTCAACTCGACATCTCACTCGTTCTCTGCGCTCACTCGTGAGCTATCGAGTTAAACACTCGAAGAGAAATTCCATATCTACGCGCGCCCATGTATTATTCTCTGTATATTATTCAATTTTCAAGGGAGAGCAGGCAATGGGCAGGAAACCAATCAAAATGAGTTAGATTAAAAACCGAAAGCACTGTCTTCCGACAAAAACAAACACATTGGTGAGTGAAGCAGTGAGGCGCTTTTTTTAGCCGGGAAAGAACTGGCTTCGACAAAACCTGCGCGGTCCAAAATACGAGCTGGTATTTGCTACCCTCTATATTTTCCAAACGAAAATCCTTGAAATATCTGCCGTTAATCTATTAAAGAATTTCTTCCATTTGATCGTAAACGATACTGAGGAGCAACAAACAACTGCACTCGAATATTTACCCGCCATAATGTGATTGATGCAAACCGGCATACCCTGGTGAAACAGTGTGGCTGTTTTTTCCATCAACAAGAAAATGGCTTCACCAAAACGTTCTCTGCTGACGCAAATACAACTTCATATTTGCCGCACTCTATATCCTCCAAATGACAATGCGTGAGCGTAGCTACTGTTACTCCGATCGAAGATGCTTATTCTATTTGATCATAGACAATACGTTGAAGCGGACAAACGACAAATACGCTCGAAGCTTTCCCGTCACTATTTCTTTCATAAGAACTAATACCAAAAATATCATACTTTTCCAAAAGCAAGCTGGCAACACGGCCGGTAAATCCGTTCTAGAAACCAGTATAGAAATTGCTTCTTTTTGTTCCGATTTTAATGCGCGAGACATTTTAAATTCAGTGCTTGTTCGAGAGCGAAATCGAAACTAATAACTTCTCAGTCAGAGTTCGCCATCTTCCTCTCCAGCAAGAGAAAAATGTCAGAACGACGCTCAAATGACACATTTGGCTTGTGATTGACTGTTGAAGCTTAACCACACCAATCAGGAACTCCGTTCGTGGGCGAACGGAGTTTTGCGAAATAACAATGACTTCTGGCAGGCGTAATCTGCGCTTCCCCACCCCTACCCCTCTCCTTAATTTTGACCGACGACCGCCCGCTTGGTACAAATTTCTTTCTCTCCCTAGCCTTCAGCTGCCATGAAAATCAAAGATGGTGGCCATAATTTTCGTTAAGGAAATACTGAGCAGTCGCTCGCCAAAATTACGCCTGCTCTGCAGGCTAACAATTACACGATATTGACTGTTGTTCTTTAACTACAAGTGATATATTCCGTTCAGGAAACATCAAATGAAAGTTATATTTCTTGGCATGAATTCAGACCGACACATTTATTACGTTGATCGATTGATTACTACAGCTGGCAAGTGTCAGGAATTAATTTTGAAGTTACAGAAAAGAGATTTACAAAGGAGTTTAGGGCTCAGCTGGCCATATCTGATTTCCTGGAAGGATCCTGAAAATTCCAATGGAATTCAAGGCAATTTGAAAAGACAACTTCTAGTCACATAATTTATTTTAGTTTCCAAAAGTTACGTCGGGTGTTGATATGTTCCTTAGTTTTTCAACGTTCCAATAAAATCGGGAAAAAATGAAGGATGGACAGTAGTTAAAATAGACTAGATCAAATATCTCTCCAAATGATAGAAAAGCTGTTCAAAACATCAATAACACCAACGAAGGTCATCAGCTGCTTGAAGAGAATTAACATTTCTGTTTTCTTTTATCCATCGAAAAAAAAGGTCTTTTATTTGTATCAATATCGCTGGCAGTTGAAATTATGAATATATAAAAGAAAGATCTAAACTTACTTTTGCCATTTTTTAAACCTATCATTTATCAATTAATTATTTTATATATTTTGTGAGCACGTAGCAGATGGTTTTCCATTCTCGAAGACATCGTTTGTCTTTTAAATTTCTCTCTCTTCTCGCGACGTCCTTCAGCGTTTCAGCAGCATAATAATATGATCACGTTCAGCCTAAATCGTGTCTTTGTTTTCTGAAACTTCCTCTGGCATTTTCTTATCAAAGTGGCTGACTTAATTATTAGGCTAATGAAGAAAAGTTTCGTTTGAGCAAGGACTGACAAAAACAGAAAGAAGTTCCATGTAAACATTTGTAAAGCCTGTCGATATTATTGTAAGAATGATTTAAGTTCAGTAAAGTTACTGTAACCCTTGAAATTATTTTATTCGACATGTTTTCTGGAAATGTTTGTTTTCGTTTTCATCGAAGTTAATGTCCGGGGCCAAGTCCAGAAAGCATTTGAGCTGAACGCTTTGTTTTAACAAATTCATTCTTCAGGTAGTCTATGGTTTCTTAATGCTGTGTTCGTGATAACCGATTCATCGAGGTGAATGGACTGGCCATGGTGTTCTTGCTTTGTCAAAGAAACTACCCTCTGCGCCCCTACGTTGACTTTATGGCTTATGCAATCGTACATTCTGACACATGCACGTGCGTTTAATATTAAGAGAGCCGCATCTTATGATTGGAACTAAGGCGCCTGATATCCATGTCATGATGCGATTCACTGATCTGTGTGGACAAGTCTTGTATTTTTGCAGTATTTCAAGGTATCCTTGTGCTATGGGGAGCTATGTATGCAAATAATTATTCTGCTAAGTACACTGCCAAGATTGATAGCTCTATAAGTGGTTTACTATTTAAGTATGTTACTTGGTCATAAAAACCAGATGCCTCGGCATCGGGCAACTCTAATTTTACTTTACTTTATTGATTTGATAACTCTATAAACAGTCATGAAAGTTTCAAATTACCGGTAGGTATAGAAGGAAAGAATGAAACAGGACTACGCTAATTATGTGCAAAATAAATTTCTAAAAAAGCTTCGCAGACACAGCAGCCTTTACATTGTGCGCTTTAGCTGATTCTATTGTGTATCCATCAATTACATTTACATTTCAATTTATTCTCATCACTTGTCTGGTTGTATTGATACCGTAAGGAGAAATTCTGTCTTGGTCACTTGTGGGAGTTTAAGGTTAAAGACATTCTCCACCGGAGAGGGATATGACATTAGAATTGTTAATGTTATCTCGGACGCACTCTTTTTTGCAGTCGCTCACTGTTTCGAAGGTGGCCAGCCCAGATTCAGTTTTTAAAAGGGTTAGATGAACTGTAAGCTCAGCGGAGCTTTGTGTATTTTGAACAAGCACCGGGGTCGACTGGAGATGTCTGTTCAGAGCTCGAAGGCTTCTCGTAAGTGCATGTGACTCAATCTTTGTCTAAACGTGATCCATGACAGAAGAAATTAGGCTTCGCTGAAATGTTATGCAATAAATTGCTCATTCAAATTTGTTTTTTTACTCTGATAATTTCTCTACCTATTGTTTTTAGGGATCAGCAGTTTTCCTTTCATTTACTCAGCCGCTGTCACGGCATCAGTTCATCTTTTCACTTTACACCCTGGTACTGCATTATATTATTTATAACCATACTTAAATCTCAGAACCTCGCTTTTGTATAGAGGACCATGATACGTAAAAGATAACTGCTGTATGTATCTCTAACTTAAGGACTATTTTTCGCTGTCCTGGAGACAGGCAACAACCAGCCAAAGCGACATGCCGAACGGAATTTTGTTGCCTCTCTATTTGATCAATTTGTTGCTTTGCTTATTTTTCTCGTTGTTAACAAATTTTTTAATAGCTTCCGGGACAGTGGTTTGCTAAATGTGACTGAGAGGCGGAAAGAAAATCTTTTTCTTCTAATATACTCAATGATGAGCAAAAATTCTAAAAGTGTATATAAATATATATCAGTAATCCAGTGTATACTTACTTAATGTAACATAATTTCTATAGAAATCCCCAAAATCGTGTCACCAATTAATTTTCATCATTGTCGTCGTTTTTAACTCATTAATATATCATTACTTGTATCTCGTGATCGTAATACAGAAATACCAGGATGTTAGCTCTCGTGTCCCCTCTTCAGCACTTTCTTGCATTCTCCTATTTCACTTGCGCGTGTTTTGGTGAGTTATTCGTAATGGAGAATTCTTGACAGCGTTCTCCTTTCGTAATAATTTCTGTTGTAAGACTTTTGCTCGGAGAAAGTTTCTAAAAATCCTCCCAAAATTAAAACAACGACTTCATGAACCTCTATATAACTTGGTCCTTGGTAGGACGAACGATATTCTTTGTCCTAGTAATACGAAAATCTATGATTAAGTACCTTGATATTTTCAGTTCCTTGGGCTCATAAAAGGAAACGTGCGAATGGCGAAGAGAAAAGAGCGGGGAATTTTGCGACCACAAGACACAAAAAATGTTTATTTAAAACTATAAATATATGATTCACAGAACTTCGCGAAGCCAAACGGAGGAAACATAAAGCGTTATAGACGAAATTTACATCATATATAAAAAAGCGGCGCAAAATTACTACTGCAACGCAGTTAGGAGGGAAAAGTGAGACACTGATAACTCACTGGTAGCTCGATATTCGCTCATGTTTTGAAGTTTTATTTTTTTCTCTTAAAAGCTTCAGCCGTCGAAATCCACAACCATAAGGATCTCTTGACCGCTGAAACAGCCACCATAAATAACAAAGTTTTGTTTTGCGTGATTCAGGCGCGAATGTTGACAAATTTATAAACTTCGCTGCGCTCGAGGAAAAATAAGTAATAAGAAAGATTGAATAAATAAATCGTTGGCATATTTTGAACCGTCGACCCCTAACATTTCCCTCCGACCCTCGGCTCTCGACAAAAACCTACACTTTGTTCTTTTCGAAGCATTGTCAGAAAGTGAACAATACAATAATACATAAATTGCTTCAATTGTTAGAAAGACATGTAATAAAAATAATAAATTTAATCAATAAACGAAATGAACTGACTGGAAGGGGAATCTTGGTTTCAGATTTCCGTTTGGGAAACGCATTGAAGGCGTTTGGTGAAGAAATCCTTTTTACTCAAGGCAATCTTTATTTATATATCTCTGAATGATAATGTCATTCAGTGAGCCACCATTGATTGAAATATCCATAAGTTATATTACAGAGATGGACTATATATATATATATATATATATATATATTTACAAATCATAAAACAACTTTACAAATATAGTTTCAGCATGAGTATATATTAGTGTCCGAGCAGTTTGTTTCTGCCTCTAAACTCGCTCCCAAGGTATTTAACACAATTCAGTTTTTATGTGATGGAATCAAGGGTTTCTAGGAATTGCACCCGTAATATTCATAGGCCTTCTACGCCCGGAAAAGAGGTCAACTGAAAAGAAAACACCGTGGGAAAGATTGCCAAAAGGCGACAGCTGCCGCGACATCTTCGAAAGTTTACACTTGCTCAGATATTGATCTTGGTGAAGTTCTATTCAATTACGTAATTTTTTGCGGCAAAGAAAACAGGGATCTTTCAAGCTAGATTTGCTAGATCTGCCGGGTGAACTTGCTAAGCACGCAGTCAGCTAAGGCACGAAGGTTGTTACCAAATACACAGACACCAAGTGAACGAGGAGTACGATATCTTCTTCAAAACCAATCGACTTAGGTCTTTGTAATTCTGTGATCAACCAGTCAACAGATGTTGCTGTTGTTTATTTTGTTGTTAACTCACCCGAGGTTTTAATTATCCAACATCTTAAAGCGGTAGAGATGCTTAAACAAATTGCATTTCAAAGACAATGACTTGACATTTCATTGTAGTCTTGTAAATTGTTGAAATAACTAGCCGTTCCTTGATAAAAGATGTCGACTTTAGATCATATGATAAGCTTTTGTATTTCGTATCATCTTTGCTTTCACTGTACTTAATTTTATAAAAGAGAAAGGCGTTTTACTTAGAAAATTCTCTGGTAACGTGACCCCAGCTATTGAAATGCATGTCTTACGGCACTCGCTGTGTTGCAGAGTTTGGAACAATGTAATGAAAGATGCACAAATTGCTTGTGTGATGGCCCGCTACAAATCGATTTTTGTTTACAACTGCTGAATATTTATCACAAGGCAATAAAAAGCGAGCGAAGATTCCCTGCCTTCCTTCCGAAACGATCAACTGAAGGCTCAAAGGCGAAAACAAGCTTTCCTTTGGTTAGCTTTCTGGACTCATATTGAGTCGGGTCATCGTCCAGTGCGAGAGCAAAATTGGAGCCGCACGGGGTGATATCAAATGCGAACGCAAGATGTTTGTGGATTGTAAAGCTTTCGTACGTCAGCCCGCGTTTCCCCACGGAGGAAAAACAGCTGGGAACTGGGACTCTTCTTGAAAAATTATTCGTGGTATTCTAGAAATACCAACGTTGTTGATTCTTAGAAAACAGCAGAAGATTTGGGGATATTTCAAATAAAAATAATGCCGAGACCTTGCGCTGTTTCCTCTGCCACTTCATTAAAACCAAATGCTAATTTAAGACTTTCGTTTGATTAGTCGATGACCGCAACATTACCTTGCAGCTCAGTTCCCCAGGCTTCTTAGGATACCAGTCACTCGAATGAAAGGAAATTGGTTCTTTAAACTTTTACTTTTAATTTTCCTCTTTAAAGAGAGAAGGGGAGGGGAGTGGGCTGAAGTTTTACATTCACTAAACAGGCGAAACGATAAAAATTTCTGAATGCCGCGTACGAAAAACAAGGAGTGAGTGCAAATGCTTAAATTTGGACATTGATTCAGAATACGGAAACATTCAAAGAAATTGATTTCTACTTTACACTTTATTAAGTTTTCTAAAATCTCGATCTTCTAAAAGAGCTAGCTTTCCTTTTAGTGATGCCGAATATTAATACAGATTGCAAGAATTTTGTGTTTGTATATCATCCCCCTGGCCAGTTTAGAAAGGTTCTTTGGTGGTTTTTATGATGGTGTTGAAAAGCCATCTTTAGATTTTATCATTTTGAATGAAATAGTTTAGATGGAAGCCATTACAAAAGTCAAGGACAGCATTAAACGATTTTTAAAATAAGATTAGAGACAAAGTTAGTGGAAAAAAGAAACGCAATTGACCCACAGTCGATCAGTAATTACAATGAATATAGATATTTGAAAATTCTGATACGTGGTATGTCTACATACGTTAACACAACATTGTAAAAAGCTGTCTCAAGATTTGTTGCTAACAACTAATAAATCATCAGTATCAAATTCAAGATGTGTTGTCTCACTGACTCAATGTACCGATTGCTCGGTAACTGACACCTTTGCCAGCACTCGTGGTTATATACTACCCTTTCAAATGCATCACCAACGATATCAAATAGAATTGTGTTCTTCGCGATTCGATAATGTAGCGAGTTAATTTAATAAATTAGTTTTCACAAGAGTGATTTTAAAAATGAAATGACTCTCCACTGGTAAAAAATTTAAAACGATAAACGTTTATGTAAAAAGTGAAATTAAAGCCTTTATACAGGCCCAAGAGGCCCACGGGGCCGGCACTTAATTCCGGTTTCCCTCAGCATGAAGTGGCTAGGAGTAGTAGTAGGAGCTACTCCTCCCTGGATGGAATGCTAGTCCATCGCAGGGTTACCCCCAGCACATTTGCTGGTACCGATTTGTACACCTGGGTGAAGAGAAGCACTGTGAGAGTAAAGTGTCTCGCCTAAGAACACAACACAATCACCCCAGCCAGGTCTCGAACCCGGACCACTCGATCCAGAGTCAAGCGTACGAACCACGAGGCCACCGCGCCTTCTTGTTTTCTATTGTGATTCTACCTTACCTCTGAAACCCCTCGTTACAGTATCACCATTGAATTAAATGTAAAGGTCATGAGAATAAGACAAATGATCACTAATGTAACAAGCTCCTGATGATCAAAACAAATTCTCCTTGGCATTTTTAAGGGAAATATAGTGTGGACAATATAAATGCTCATGTAAGGGTGCCAACGTTTAACTTTTCTATAGAGTACAGAAGGTGTCCTAAGTGCAGCATCAAGAAGCTGTTTCAACAGTTGGTTATAATCCAACAGAGACTGTTTTTAACTCGTTTGATTTCTTTTTCAGGGAAGTTTCTAAGCATGTACCGAGGCGCCACAATGTAAAACTACAGGACACAGATTGTTTTCAATAATACCGAGGATTTTTGTGAGTTCATTTTGATGATGTTTGTTGTTCTTTAGATTCGATGGTGTAAATGTTGGAGACGTTCTAATGAGTGGGAGAGAGGGGAGCCTATTACTGATAGGGGAATATGAGAGAAAGAGGCTTATCAGGGAGGGGCACTTTCTAAAGAAGTGAGATAATTAGAGAAGGGGAGCTTGTTAGAGAGGGGGAGCTTGTTAGAAGGAGGGGCTCATAGCCAGAGAGGGTACCTACTAAAGAGGGAGATATTTAGAGAGGGAGAGCGTATTAAAGAGGGAAAGCTTGTAAGGAGAGAAGCTTATAGAGATGGGTGCTTACTTAAGAGAGGATTTTATTCGAGAGTGGGCGAAAAGGGTCTTGTTAGAGAGGGGATATGATAGGGAGGAGGTATTTTAGAGAGGGGCTGTTTAGATGTGGGGCTTATCAGAAGGGGAGGGTTATTAGAGAAAGGGGCTATTAGGAAAGGGGCTCACTAGACAGGGAGGTTTGCGGAGACGTATATGTTTGAAAAAAAATTTAGGAGAAGAAATTAATATTTCTCAAACACCCCTTCCAGAAAAATGATGGTTCGACCCATGGCTTGTTTCGCTTGCTGCATCTCAAATCGAGATGGATCGCGGCCACATGTAGCAATAAAGTTGTTTAAAGATTGCACTTGGTTAACATGCGCGGATTGAAAGTTGTAACCTAAGCGCCATAAAATTACATCGAAATGTGGAAGTAAAATTGCCGATGTCAGCTCAACGGGATTTCGTTTTAATTAAAACCGCGTTCTGGAACTAGCGTACGTGAGAAGTTCGTTCTTTCCACGTGCGCCCCGGGCTTTCTTGTACATAAAATCCTTGTTGTGGAACGAGCGCACGTGGAAATTTCGTTCATTTCATGTGCGCCCCACAGGACGTTGAAAAGACCAGCCAAGAGGAACTACAAAGATAAAACGTAACTCTGGGACTCGGACTGAATGTACTAATATTCCAGTTGTGCATGTTTTCTTTCTTTAGGTCACAACAACCACATTCGCTGCATCACACACTTCCCCACAGGAGCAGCGTTTGTCTCGTGTACCGACGACTTTGGAGCGAGGTTTTGGTATTGGGAGGGAGTACAGAGAATTCCTCCACCGACTGCATTGGAAGTTTAGAATTCGTGTCTTTTACGCCGATCTTTAACACAAATATAAAGCTACAGTTACAACCTCAATTTCTTCCTAAATCGTCTCAGAGTTTCAGCCTTTTAGGTGCTTTACCTGTCATTCTATATTGGTTAAACTCGTTTGGCTCACTTAATCTGTGAGACAAAAAGTATAATCTAACGCCTTTTCTCTTTTGTTGTTTTATTTATGATTACTCTTACAGCAATTTTCAATTAAGTGCCTAATGTAATCCGGGATTGTTTTGTTTTCGCATTATTTCACTTTGCGATTGGTCCAGGTCTCCTAATCTCTCAACCAATCAGATGCAAAACTAAAGCCAATTACGCTCGCGTTTTCCCGCGCTTTTCGTAAAACCTTTTAAGGAGAAAAGATATCGATCACAAGAACATTTTCTCTTCTTCCCACTGGTCGTTGTTATTAATTTGGTTTTGGTTTTATGACTCTCGATTGAAAAGCGCTCTACGGCTCTTACCATTATTATTGTTAGTATTATATTATTGTTTAGGTTCAATAAATGAACAAATACGTTCACCTTTCGCCTTTTAACGCCTTGATAAGATTTACATGTGAATTCTCCATACAAAACTATCTACACGATATCTATCTGATAACAAATCAGAGTACAAAACTTATCAATGTGGGAGCGATTTCTTTTTTTTATGTTTCCTGACATAATACCGAACTGATTCTCCTTATCAATTTAGAGAGAAAATTATGGAAGCTGGTAACGAGAATTAAGAATCAAATCTTAGGAAAATAAAAAGGTCAATCACTTCTTGTGACCTCAAGTGAAAAGAAACAATTCCATAATTTTCGCAACGTGAAAAATTCACCTAATATTTCCTGTTTTCAATTTTTGAATCGTGTGATCATCTTTGTTCCTTCTTGGTAAACATAATACAACTTTTGGGCAAATTGCATCATCTGCTGAGCAGCTGGGCCGTGTTTAAAAAATGCATGCAAAATAGCAGTGCAGATTTAAGAGTTTTTGCCTAAGGTACCACCAGTTTTCTTCGAGTGGGAGGAAGAGTGTTTGTCCAGGATCAGTTGCCACTCTGTCCCTTGTCTCCTTTATTCTCGTCCTCCGTCGGCTCTTTCTTGCCTAAAACAAACATTTTGAGTAAAGATCATAAGTGAGATATGTCCAAAAATGCATGCAGTAACGAAAATGGCGAATATTCGTCAAAATCGTCAAATCCGCCAAGCTGATTTCCGCTTTGACGAAATTGACTAAAATTGGCCAAAATCGTCAACTCCTGAAAGTTCACTCGCTTTGATGAAATTTCGTCGAGTCTGCCATTTTCGTTATTGCGGGCATTTCTGGACACAGGAGAGAGGAAATCAAGTTTCCATCATCAGGTGGCTGTTGTTTTTTGACTTAGCTTGTCCACGATATTCATACATTTATCAATAAATCGATTAATCTATTTATCTATCAATTAATTTTTCTCAGATAGCAGTTGTTGCACGCATTGACCAATGGCTTAAATGTTAAATTTCTTACAGACTGAAATAATCCTACTGAACCATGATCAAAATGTGCTCTTTGTGCATAAGATTAAATCTTATAGTCACACAATTTTTTCTTCACAAGCAATGGTGGATAATGTTACTTCTACAAAATCAGTCATCAGAAACAAGCTTACCTTAATTTCTGTAAGTCAAATGTCACGTTGTCTCCCATAAGTACAAATGGAGCCCATTGGCGAGGTTCAGTGAAGCCGTTGCTTCTCAACCATTTGATGGCCTGGTGAAGGGACTCACTGGCACTTTCTCCAGCAGCCAGGTGTTCGTAGAAATGATTCATGAGCTGCTCTGTTGCTTCGTCTTGTATGGCCCAAGATGCCACCAACACTGAACGTGCACCAGATGCTAGGAATGCGCGGGCGATTCCAATGACTCCCTCCTGTTTGAAGGTTCCACGCCCACTGTGACAACAACTAAGTACGACCATTTTAGCACGCAGCTTAACCTTTGAAATGTCGGACATTGTCAAAAGGTAGTCTTCTTCTTGTGGAATACCGTTCGTAGCACAATTAGGGGTAAGGGCAATCTCTCCTCTGTCGGCATGACCATGAGCAGCAAGATGTATTAGACTCACTGAATGAAGTGCGTGAAGTACCGCCTGCTTTGTTGCGTGTTCTCCTAACAAAGGCTGAACCCCCAGGAGTCGACCAACCATTTCTGCTTCCTTTCTTGCACCGGACAATGATTCCAAGTTCAGAGTACGTCCTCTGTATTGCACTTGGCCAGCCTTAGGATCACCCACTACCAGTGCACCGGTCTGACTGTGGTAGTCCGCTGAACATTCCTGGATGATCCCAAGAGTCGTGAGAGAAGGGACGATGCGGATTCTGTGGGTTTCTGATAAATACTTTCCTGCTGGCTCATCCCGTAAGGCAGCAAAAGGGACTCGGTAGGAACACCTCTCAGGTACAATGATGACTTCAGGCTCTGTAAGTAAATCTTTTACAGGAGCGATAATTTGGTCATAGCACAACTGAAGAATACTTTCGTTCCGTTTGATTTGGTCACCTTACAAAGGTGCTTGGCTCTGTTCTTGAGGAGACAAGGAAGTGTCGTCACCTAGAGATCGATCTTCACAATTCTCATTGAGTAAAATTCCGAAACTAGAGGCACTCTTTTTAAAAATATCCTCCACATCGCAAACGAATGCAGCAATGAGGGTGTCGATTTTTATTTCGGGGCTCACTCGATGGTCAATATGTCCATTTACTTTTAAGACCCACAGATGAACATGTCGTTCACAATATGAAATGTACAAAACAGCACAATTGCTCTCTTTACTCACAATGCTCTCGATCCCAAGCCGATATGTTGAATCAGTTGAGATGTGGCTTTCAGTTAAGAGTTTGTCCGCCATTAATTCTGCAAGGCCTCTAGCACGTCTCAGCTCCTCCACGTTGAGAGAATCTCGCAGGCGTCCGTTGGCACACAGCATTTTACGCAACAACTTGTAGGGGAAATTACCGTGCTCTTCCAAGAGAGACGTTTTAAATTCATCGTTTCCTTTGAGAAAATTTCGCAACTTTTCATAAATTTCAATACTTTGACGAAGGTACTGCATTGCATCCTCTAACTTTGATTGCGACATCTTTACTCGAGTAATACCGAGAAGGCTCTCAAAGTAAATCATATTGTCTCCAATTTTGCTGCTCATCGAGCGCGCTTTGTCAAAGAATTTCTCTGATTGGTCATAATTTCCAAGCGATAGAGAAACATGTCCAAGTCTTAGGCAACTCAATCCCTGTCCGCTCTTATCACCAACGTTCATGCTGATAGTTAGCAGTTTTTCGTATAGTTCTGTAGCCTTCTGATAGTCATGAAACGAATAAAACACATCTGCAAGGCCTGCGTAGCACCATCCTTCACACTTTCTTTCGCCAGTTTCTGTACTGATGGTAAGGGCTTTGTCAAAATGTTCCTTAGCCGCCTTATTTTTACGAAGTGATAGAAACACACCTCCAAGGTTCACGCAGCATCTCCCTTCTCCTTCCCTGTCGCCAATTTCTGTTACGATAGCAAGTGCTTTCTCGTAATATTCTTTAGCCTTCTGATATTCACCGAGTGATTCAAACAGAGCTCCTAGGTTCCCGTACTGTGTTCCTTCTCCTTTCCTGTCGCCAATTTGTGTTGCGATAACAAGTGCTTTCTCGTGATATTCTTCAGCCTTCTGATATTCACCGAGTGATACAAACACACATCCAAGGTTTCCGTACTGTGTTCCTTCTCCTTTCCTGTCGTCAATTTGTGTTGCGATAACAATTGCTTTCTCGCAATATTCTTTAGCCTTCTGATATTCACCGAGAGATAGAAACACATCTCCAAGGTTCCCGTACTGTATCCCTTCTCCTTCCCTGTCGCCAATTTCTGTTGCGATAGCAAGTGCTTTCTCGTGATATTCTTTAGCCTTCTGATATTCACCGAGTGATTCAAACACACGTCCAAGGTTCCCGTAGCATGTCTCTTCTTCTTCCCTGGCGCCAATTTCTGTTGCGATAGCAAGTGCATTCTCATGATATTCTTTAGCCTTCTGATATTCACCGAGAGATAGAAACACATTTCCAAGGTTCCCGTAGCATACTCTTTCCCCTCCCCTGTCGCCAAATTCTGTTGCGGTAGCAAGTGCTTTCTCGTGATATTCTTTAGCCTTCTGATATTCACCGAGTGATTCAAACACACATCCAAGGTTCCCGTAGCGTGTCCCTTTTTTTTCCCTGTCGCCAATTTCTGTTGCGATAGCAAGTGCTTTCTCGTGATATTCTTTAGCCTTCTGATATTCACCGAGTGATCGAAACAGAACTCCTAGGTTCCCGTACTGTGTTCCTTCTCCTTTCCTGTCGCCAATTTGTGTTGCGATAACGAGTGCTTTCTCGTAATATTCTTTAGCCTTCTGATATTCACCGAGCGATTTAAACACATCTCCAAGGTTCCCGTAGCATACTCCTTCTCCTTTCCTGTCGCCAATTTCTGTTGCGATAGCAAGTGCTTTCCCATGATGTTCTTTAGCCTTGTTATATTCACCAAGTAATTCAAACACACATCCTAGCCTGCCATAAGTGATTGCTTCTCCACTTTTAAAGCCAATTGTTTTATTGATTGCAACTACGCTTTCAAAAAGTTTCTTGGCTTCTGCAAACCTACTTCTTCGTAAATATTTGTCTCCCAGTTCTTTCATTGATATTCCAGCATTGTAGAATATGTCAATAAGTTTAATGGTGTAACTTATTGCATTTGTGTAACCAGAGATTGCATAGTACGCATTAAATATTACCTCAGAGACATCAAGGCCGTTAATACCAAAGTCTGGGTTGTTGAGTAAGATTACACATTCATCACACAAATCAGAGGCTTGTATACCACGATCAGTCTTCAGAAGATATGTGGCAACATCCAAACCTATTTTGATCTTCTCTAGGATTTCACGCGTGTTATTCATCGCTCTTTTGTGTCTTACAGAATGCCTTCCTGAAATGAAATAAGTAAAAAATAGAGAAAACTTGAATAACTAAATTAGATGATGACTTTTGGAAGCCGTCTTCGTGCTACTATTTTTCAGGCAGAACGCTCACTTTCCGTGAAAGCTTGTTGGTTGAAGCGTAACATTCCCTTTTTCGTTTTTCCCCATAATTTATGACCTGTGCATGGAAACAACAATTGTTGAAAAATTGGGAAAAAATTTGTATAAAAATGTGTAAAAACATTCAATTTTGAGACCCAGCCTATCGCGGGGGAGGGCAAGGGTGCCTCTCAGAACCTTTACCAGATTTTTACCTCAAAATCCCGAAAGTATGCGACCCCATTCTGGTAACTCTATTGAAAATTCATCTCCATAATAGTCAATCCAGTCCTAAAAATGCCATCTTATCCCGATGCACATCCCCATTAGCCGGCTATTACTAGAGTTTATTCCTCCCCTTTCCCTCCCCCCCCCGGTTTTCGTCGACACCCACCCATATCTCTCGCTCGTAACAGTGTCACATTGGATACCAAGTTCTGGACTTTACTTCGGGGGGGGGGGGGGGAGGAAGGGGGTATGTTGCTTTACGATAATATTTAGTTGACTTCTCACTATGGTTCTGAAAATCATGTGATCCCTTCCAAAATCCTTCATCCACCATCCCCCGGCGATCAATAATGACCCGTCTCTTAGATGGGAAAAAGATAAATAAACAACTTCAAACTGGTCCATATTAATAATGATTCCTTCTGCTGATGTTTTATCGGCGCGTAAGTAATTCAGGTAAAATTTATCAAAAGTATGTTAGATTTAAAACTTCGTTTTTTGAATTCATTGGGTTGGTAGTTCAATTTCTGTCACAGAACACTATTGTATTATTTTTTTCAACCGCCCCATCGCTTCACTTTGGGCAGGCATACAGTGAAATTTATTTTCGACGCCTATAATACTTTGTTGAATATCATTTCCTAAGGAGGCTCTGTAAGGTTTTTTGACCGCGCGAGATCTGGGTACGAACATAGCGAGAGCTTTAACTTGCAAAGTGTCAACTTGCAAACAAACATGGCGGCTCGATACAATCGCACGATTGTCATCTGAAATGGTTTGTTAAAAAAGAGTCTAATACGATACAGTTTTGATGTGATGGAATCAAGGATTTGCAGCAACTGCACCCGTTATGTTCATAGGTCTTCTAAGCCTGGAAAAAAGGTCAACAGAACAGAAAACACCGTGAGAAAGATTTCCAAAAGGCTTCAGATGGCGCGACATATTAGAAAGTCTACGCTTGCTCAGATATTGATCTTGGTGAAGTTTTATTCAATTACGTAATGTTTTGCGACAAAGAAAACAGGGATCTTTCGAGCTAGATTTATCGCGTTTCCTTCGGTGGAATTTCCAAAGATTTGCTGAACCGTCAAACATATGTGTGCCTTCCTAATGACTGTTGATATAATAAATTCATAGGACCAAATTGGAGATAGAGAAAAAAAACAAAAAATTGCTAAAAGCTAGGAAACTGGCTTTGAAACTCCTATTCTTTTCGGCTTTTAAATGATCGGCAGGGCAAATTTTCCTAATTTGTGAAAATTTTGAGAAATTTCACCGAAGCTAATTGAATAAAATAAGAGGCACAGCCAAACTATCACTGGCGAGCGCCTCCCTTCGTGGAGCCTTAGCTTAATATCGAAAATCACTTTTATAATATTTACTACAGCAAACACTGGTCCGAACCTTATTCACTGCCCTTTTGATGGCTTTTAGTGACCTTGATGAGTGAAAACATAAACATTTTTTGGAAAAACATTACGCTGGCGCACGCGCCAACATTAAGCAAAAATCCTATGAAGCCTTCTTAAACGATAGGCAATTATTTTTTTCACATGTGACGTAATAGGCCACTGATTATCCGAACTACTTTAGTTACGCCTAGAGCTTGATTCTCCAAAAATTTGTCTGACAGAATGATAATGTAAACTCATTAAAAAAAATAAAAATGAACGTGTGGCACCCATAGAACTATACGCAGAGAAAGACAGTTCGTTCACCTTTAAAACAGCATCCTTGTCGTTTGATAAAAGAAACCAGAAGCAAGAAACTGAAAGAAAACTTAACCTGTCAATGATAAATGCAAATAAATATACGTTCTTGTCTACGCGTGAGGTGATGATGGCTGTGTATTCGCCGAGTTATCTTTTCTTTTTTTTTTTTTTTTCGCCTTTTTGTGGATCGCGGAGGTCCATAAAAAACGCTAAAGAGGCTTATATTCAGCCTTCTTGACCGAACATGCTTGGTCAATAAAGGACTTACTGCATGGAAAAAAATGTTTTGCTTGGAAAAAACTAAAAAATTACTTATTTATCTAAAAAACTGGTAAAGAAAGCCAACTGTGTTTGTAGCAAGTCAATCTTGACTATTTTCTGCTTTTATGCGACTCCATAGCCGACATTGTCTAAAATTTATCTCAAGAACTGGGAAAGAAAGCACGTTAAAGTTCACTGTGTACTGCCGCTTTTAGCGAATCCATCGCCGACATTGTCCAAAAATTGAGAACTTGCTTTCTTGCCCGGGATCAAAGAGGGCGATCCCAAGCGGGCAAGATGGGCCCGTGTTCCCTGTTCGGGTAGTATATTAGAAGTAGGGATTCGCTTCGTATTGCCCACGGGCGCTGCCAGCCATATGATAAATAGTGATATTACAATGTAAGGACTTGACTGATCAAGATAGAAGATAGGGGTTTGTGCGTTTTCATCATCATGAATGATTCTTTTGCTCTTAAAATTTTATCTGCCATGTGATGATCGCGTGACATAAGTAAACCAAAAACAAGAAACTGAAACAAAACCCGTAGGAGAAAGATGAATGCAAATAGCAAGAGTTACGCGGTGAAAAAAAAATATCGATTTGAACGATAAAAAAATCACTGCTCCTCCAAATCGTTACCAGCCTTAAGAGGGTCTCTTGAGGGACATTTTACGGCTAAAGCTGAATTTCTTTCCGTAGCGATTAAGAGAAAATTTTTCACGGTTAATTTTTTACGACTCTTGGTTGAAATTTGTCGATTTTTACGCCTAACGGCTAAGTTTTCTACCATTTTACGTTCAACCCCATTTACCCCACTTAAAAATCTCCTATCACCAAATTTCAGCAAGCTTATTTTAGAAATATGTCAGGGTTTAGAGAGATAGAGTATAAATGAATTAGTTTTTGAAGGCTGCTTACCTTTTAAAAAACGCAAAGTTTCCGAGCTAAGTCTGCTGATCGTTTGATGGATGAAACCAAAATCAAGAAACTCCCTGCAAAACAAAGATTTATGAAAATAGCTAGTGTAAATAAATTAAAAAAAAAAACGATAACAGTTATAGTAGCAATAATTACTAGTTAGACTGAGATGAGATAAATGGAATCTTTCTCTACTTCTGAGATTCTTTGAAAAGCTGGATGCTCTATCATAAAGATTTCACCGAGTTTCGGTCCTAAATATTTCAGTTTTCAGAGACGAGAGAAGAATATTACTCCTGTTCATTCTTCTTCTTACCTTGAAAAAATAAATCGTGTCACTTTCGGTGTTATTTCTGATAGTATGACAAACGAAACCAAAATCAAGAATCTGAAAAAAAAATTCCCGCAAAACAAAGATTGGAGAAAATTAACTCGGGTGAAGACAAATTACTCCCTTGTTCTGTAAAATAATGATAATAATAACAATACTAAGTACTAACAATAATCAAATTACTAAAAAATGTTTTAACATATGTGGCGTTCTTTTTCCTCATTTCTGTTTGTTAAAGAAAAAACCTCTTACAGAAAAGAGAAGTAATATCACCAATGATGATACGAACACATTTTTCACAGGGTATCATTAAGTTCTCAGTACTAATTCTCTTTACTCCCATACAGTTCTTGTGATGATGATTTGGAAAATTTAGTATTGGATCAACTTATAATCCCGTAATTGATATTTTTTTTATTCTCATCGCTTGCCTGCTTGATATTGTATTGATATTGTAAGGAGAAATTCTGTCTTGGTCACTCATGAAAGTTAAGGGTTAACCTCTTGGAAAAATTGCAAGAGGATTAAAAAGAGATCTTCACCGCTCACACCAGTTTTGAAGACTTCAGAGCTACAACGAAAATTATTGAGGGGGAAACGAGCATTTTATAATAACGGTTGCGGCATTTTGCAAGAATAAATGCATTTTGTAATACGCATTGCAAAAATTTGTAGCAAAATCGAGTCACGCATTTCGTAATCATTAATGGCCACAACATTTTGTAGTAATCGTCGGTCTGTGCAACATCCTACGGCAAATTGTAATATGTTGCTCTTGCAAAAAAGTATCATTCCACAGACTGGATATTTGCAGTTTTCCTCCTCTGAATAATGATTTGAAAAGCATTAAGATAGGCATCAGACGGCAAAACACATTTGCAATGGCTACAGAAATGTACCCAACCGTAAAGGCATACAGAACCGCGCACTGGTTGTAGGCACAAAGTTGGCAAGACCACATTTTCCGCGTCATATCCTTTACAAAACAACAATGTAAACATTTGTTTTCTTTTGGAACCAGATAGAGACAATATCATAAAGAATATACCACTTTCGTGTCAAAAGATTGTCACAAGAATATTTGATCTCACCTCAAACAGGCTCAGAATCAGATCTGTTTCATCGGTAAAGGGTGATTCTCGCTTGTAATTGATTGCCTGCTGTGGATCAATGGGAACTTTGTCAAGCATTCAAAAGTTTTGTTTTTGTGTGGATGTTACTAAAATCAGGAACGGGGAGCGCAGATCGCAGAACGGAGTACGGGGAACGGGGAACGCTGAGCGGCGAACGTGCAACAAGGAACCGGAAACGGGGAGCCGGGAATGACAGTCTTCTATTCAGACTTTTTTTCCGTGTTGTTATCCGCCCTGTTAAACTGTTATGCGGATTACCGCTGTACTTTCGGTCCCAGTTCTTGTTCTTGGTTTCCCGTTCCCCGTTCCCCGTTCCTGATTTTAATAACATCCATCTCGTGTTGGCCCAAATTCAAACTGTTGTTTGTGTTTCAGTGTCTCTAAAGATGTGTGTTAATATTTTATTTCATTCTTTATGCGGATGTAAAATGAACTGTTTCAGAACGGTTGGACTAATCAACACATCTATAGTCTACGCAGTTACCTTCTTCTGTTGTTTGGGAAAAGTAAGCGTAAGCTGCCCTGGTCAGTTATCGAATTTTCAACAACGCTGGTCTTCCCCCCGAACAATCCCGGGGCATTCGACTGTCGTCTGTGCCCAAGGAGAAAGTAATTTAAACTTGCCAAGGTGGGATGGAAATCTAAACTGAAAGTAAATTTAAACGAGCCAATCTTCAACAGTTCAAATACCCGGGGGGGATCTCCCTGAAAGGGATGTTGAATTTTTTAACTACTCGACGCATAATGAGTTCTTTTGTAGAGTGTACGTCAACAGTTTTAAAAGTGAAGCATTTTGAAAACGCTCCTTTTCTCCGAAGACAAGTGAAAAGGGAGGCTTTTGAAAACGTTGACCGAAACATTCGTTCCATATATACTCTATATATTTCTCTTTGCGTTTCAGGTGATCAGTTAATGTTGAGGAAAGTCGCAAATGCATCGAAATGTGCGCGTTTCCAGTTTAAACACATTATTCTGCGCAGTGGAGACCGAAACGAACATTAGTGTGGCAAAAAATATCTTCTTTCTTTTTGTTGGACACAGAAAGCGACTCTTTTGAAACTGCTTAGTGCGTTCGGGGCCAAATGGGCAAGGTATTTTTTTCGTCCTCAACATCTATTAGATTTCTTAAAAGTGGATTCGAAATTGTCAAAGTGTCATAAGTGATAACTTCGTTGCTAGCTCGGATCGGAATCCACAAATCACAACATTTATGTTGACCTGGTAATCTTTGGATTTCAACTTCCACAAGTAAATAATCAGAGAACAAGGATTTTGATCTCGAGTCGAAATATTATACATCGTCAGTGCATGCCCTGAAAATTGGTGCCAGAGCCAGTTTTATGTTGCAAGCTTGCGATGTTACAGTGTGATTTCAAAGTTCGAAGGCTATCGAATAGTGAGGTGTAGCAGAGGGGGAATCTTTGTAGAGTCATGGCGAAATCACATAAACCTTCTCGTGATGTTACAGCAGAGAAGAAAGCTGGTACATTGAAATCTGGTGTTGCAGCCGATAAGAAGAAAAAGAAAGTGAAGAGAAAGGAAAGTTATTCACTGTACATCCACAAAGTGTTGAAGCAAGGTCATCAAGATACTGGAATTACAACCAAAGCTTGGGTATCACGAGCTCTTTCGTTAGCGACATTTTCGAGCGCATAGCTATGGAGGCATATCGCCTGACAAAGTACGGTAAGAAGTCGACAATGAGTTCCCGCGAAATCCAAACTGCTGTACGGCTGCTTCTGCCAGGTGAAGTTGCAAAGCATGCAGTCAGCGAAGGCACGAAGGCTGTCACCAAATACACAAGCAGCAAGTGAACGAGGAGTACGATATTTTCTTTAAATCCAATGGGCTTACTTCTGTGTAAATCTGCGATCAACCAGTCAACAGATCCTGTTATAGTTTATTTTATTGTTAACCCAGCCAAGGTTTAAAGCAGTAGAGATGCTTAAATAAATTGCGTTTCAAAGACAAGTTTTCCAACTTTTCTGAAATGACTTGACGTGCGCATATGACACTTTCCATTGTAGTTTTGTAATTTGTTGAATAACTGTAAGTTGTACAATAACTAGCCGTCCATTGAAAAAAGATGTCGAATTTAGATTGAGTGATTACCTCCTGTATTTCGCAATATCTTTGCCTTCACTGAAATTAAAAGAGAAGGCGTTTCACTCGGAGAATTCTCTGGTAGCTTGTCCTAACTATTGACATGCAGACCTTACAGCACTCGCTGTGTTGTAGAGTTTGAAACAATATTACGAAAGACACACAAATTGGACGTGCGATGGGCTGTAAATAAGTTTTTGTTGAGTTATTATTTTTAAAAAAAAAAAAAAAAAAAAAAACTCTATGTTAACGAGTAGAGTGGTATGTTGTTTGCACCAATCAGATCGCCGCATTAGGTTATGTATCTCGCACCGATCAGATTGCCACATTAGGTTATATATCTCGCACCAATCGGATTGCCGCATTAGGGTATGTATTTCGCACCAATCATATCACAGCATTTAGATGTCTTGCACCAATCACGGCGTTTGGGTATTGTTTTGTTATAAATTATGTCATGGAATCAGGGTGCCGTGCACAGAGAACGAAGTTAAACAGAACATTTGGGCCCATTTGATAAGTGTAATGGCCTTCGCGAGAGCCTCGTCGATTGAGGTCGAGCTTTATTAGGATATGAAAGGTTTGTATTTAACTTGTTACCTCAATTTTCTTTAGTTAAAACGTGTTTTTTTTTTCGCTCCTTTTTCTCACAACGCATACGCCAAACAACTAACATTCCATCGCGTACTATGAAAACAACGTCTAAAGTCCGATCAGAACATACCCAATCATTGCACTACATGAACATTACACCATTTTTCACTTGCTTGAATTTTATTCCACCAATCAAATTCCACTTGTCCACATTAGACTATGCTCTATCACGTGCCATCTCCTGGTAAACAACTTACATTTTATCACATATTCTAACCATATTATCCAACCCCACTGAAAAAAAATTCACATGAAAGTTAATGCTACTGATAGCGGCTTTTTCACGCAATTCTCCCGCGTTTTGACTTTTTCTACAAATAAAATTCGCTTTTAGCTGCGTTGAACCTAACTCCTTGCGTGTTAATTCCTTGTAGACAACCTGCTTTTTTTCACGTTTTTCACGCCCTGGGGGCAAAGTCCAGAAAGGCAACGATCAATCAAGGAGACCTCTTTGAATTATTATCCTTTTTTCTCGTTCAGTGAATTTTCACTTATTCGAGATCGCAATATATTCTTGGTTAGGGTCTATTGGAGATACAACAGAGTTTCAGGTTACTTTTCGTTGTAAAATTACGTGGAATTATATATTTGTTGTAAACGTAGTCTCTTCCGCAACTGTCACGCAACGCACTCTCTCTCCAACGGGGAATATAGGGCGTTATGTGACGAGACCAAACAACGGCCACGAAGGAGACTACAGTGAGCGTGGCACCGGTGTATTTTATTTTTTCTCAAAATTATTGAGACAATAGAGAAAATAGACCCCAATATACCTGTGTGAGTCTGGATTAATTAGGTTTTTTTCTTTCTCTTAAAGTGAAATAATGCGATATTTTCGTTCTTTTGAAAGTTATGAAAATACTAGGAACAGAATGCGTCCCATCTCGACCTACGCAGCTTAAATAAATAACCCTTGCATGCTACGCATGCCTATGTTTTACAACTGCGGAATATTTATTACAAGGCAATGAAAAGCGATCGAATATTGCCTGCCTTCCCATCGAAACGATCTGCTGTAGACTCATACGCGAAAACCTCCTTTCCTTTTTCTTAGTTTTCCAGACTCATATTTTTTCGGATCATCGTCCAGTGTGAGAGCAAAACTAGAGCCGCATGGGGTAATATCGAATGCGAATGTAAGGGGTTTGTTTCTTTGGAGCTTTCGTGCGTCGACCTACGTTTCCCCACGGGGGAAAAGCAGCTGGAAACTGAGACTCTTCTTGAAAAATTATTCATGGTATTATAGAAATACTAGAATTGTTGATTCGCAGAAAACAACAGAGGATTTCGGGCTATTTCAAATAAAAATAATGCCGAGATTTTGTGCTGTTTTCTCTACCGCTTCATTAAAACCAAATGCTAATTTAAGACTTTCGTTTCACGAGCCGATGACCGCAACACTACCTTACAGCTCATTTCCTTAGGCTTCTTGGGGTCCCAGTCACTGGAATGAAAGGAAAGTGGTTCTTTACACTTTTACTTCTAATTTCCATGGCAACGGAACAACAGTGCCTTAGAAATTGCACTTTATTACTATTTTATCACAAATTATTCGCAAAAAGACATTTGGGACGATTAAACAAAAGCCTTTAGAGGTGAAATCAAATGAGAAAAAAATGGACTCATTTTCAACAAAAATTGCGTTTTTTTTTGTATCGTACCACCTTAAACAGGTGAAGCGATAGATATTTCTGAATGCCGCGTACAAAAACCAAGGAGTGAGTGCGAATACTTAAATTTGGATCGGCTTATAATTCAGAATATACGGAAACATTAAGTTTTCTAAAATCTTGATCTTCTAAAGAGCTAGCTTTCTTTTTAGAAGTGCCGAACATTTATACAGATTGCAATAATTTTGTATTTGTATATCATCGTCCTTAGCCAGTTTCAGAAAGGTTCTTTGGTGGGCTTTATAATGGTGTTGAAAAGCCATCGTTAGGTTTTGTCGTTTTTGAATGAAATAGATAGAAAAAGATAAAAACCATTTATTAAACCATTTTGTTCATTTATTTATCGAATTTCGTTTTTGTTGTTTTTATATGATACACCATACCGTGGTATTTGAAAATAAAAAGGTTAAAACAGCTTTTACAACTTGATACATTTGACGCTGCAGTTTAATTCAACGTCATCCAACCTCCGGAATTTATGACTTTATAACTTTTATTCTTAACTCATTATTTTGACTGTGCGTGAAGAGAACAAAGTGAATTGAACCATTGAAATGTTTTCCTTCAGTACGCGCATGCGCGAAATGCTGACTAAGAACTTTTTCCCATACAAACTTATCCCATATGAGTTATACTGATTTTTTTCAGGTTTGACATGCATGTACCTTAAAGGAGCTTATTTAAAGTATCACGGTCCTAAGAAGAAATTTCTGGAAAACTATTTGGGTATTTGTAATGACAAAACAATTAATTACCGATCTCTAACCCTAATTTTGGGGTCTGCATACTTGTTTCTTTCAGTTTTGTTTTCATCTCTATGTTTATCATTAAAACATCCTGAGATAGGAAGCGAGTTTCACTTATGTTCGCATTCCTTTGTCTCCTCCGGATTCTTCTGTGATATCTTCACGCTTGCTGTCTTGACGGGATCAATTTGGGCGTACACTGTTTTGGGACTGTTCTTTTACAAGCTTTGCACTGTTTTCGCGGGAAAGGATCAGATCTGCGTACACAAGGCCACGGTAGGGAGCGGGCTTCTACATTGAACATGGAACAGAGAATAATACCTTCTGAGCAGATCATGAGACAAGAGGCATTAAATAACGATAGCAACACAGTAACGAGGTAAACAAATAAACAAACAAGCAAGCAAACAACAACAGCAACAAAAACAACATTAAATGAGAAATAAAACACCAAAGATTGTAAACGAATTTGATAAGATAACCGTGTCAGTGTTCCCTTATTTTGCTTCTGATCGAGGTTTTTTTTTATTTCAAATTTATTTTTGTCGGTTTAGTCTTGTATTTTTTTGTTTATTTGTTTTTTGCAGAGGATCCTTTAGACACTTAAACAGAAGTCCAGCTGCCGTGCTCCAGCTGTACGCTCAATTATCATACGTAGACATTTGAATCGAAAAAGTAAATAGACTAAGATTTTTCATTTACGAAACAGTGTTGAAAAACAAACACGTCTTCATGTAAAAAAAAATCCAACAAATAAGAGCAAAACAAAACAAAAAGAAACAAAAAAAACTGTTGTCAAGATTTGTGAGATGTATTACCTGTGGCGGCTTCCTCTTCTTTTTTGTCTTGTCAACAGCTGCGTACAAATATTCAGTGTTCCCGCCAGCCTGAGGTGTCTCGCTCCCTGTTGCTTCTGTGTTGTTGTCGAGCCCTGAGTCAGTTTGATAAGAGGAACCATTCTCTGGTGTCAGAGACGGGGACTGATCTACACAGGACGCCCATTGCACAGGTAAACCATTTGTTTCTTCCTGAGGGCGGCCCGCAGTCTTTTCGAGGGCGCTCACTTCAGAACTGGCTCTGCCTTTTCTTTCTTTATGAACAACAGCGTATACATGATCCTTATTTTCTTCTTTTTTATCGCACAAAGCAGGTGGCTGCTGTATTCCTTTCTCACCACTCACCAACACTGTGTTTTCTGGCGCTCTTTCCTGAATATCTGAACATCCCTCGCTTACTGAACTCAACTTTCGATTAGCCTCAATGTTATCATAGCCGCACTCTCTTTTGCAGTCGCTCACTGTTTCGTAGGTGGCCAGCCCAGATTCCGTTCGTGAAAGGGTTAGGTGAACAGTAAGCTCAGCGGAGCTCTGTGTTTGTTGAACAAGCACAGGGTCGAGTGATGTCAGTTCAGAGCTCGAAGGCTTCTCGTAGGTGCATATGACACGATCTTCGTCTAAACATCATCTATGACGCAAGAAATAAGGCTTTACTGATATGTTAAAGAAATAAAAGCGCGCCGATTGCATTGTTGAGTTATATAGGCACTTGGGAATTTTTAAGGACAGGAGATAAGTGCGGAGAAGCACGAGCCGCAGGCGAGTGCTTCTCTCACTTCTCAAGGAACAAGTTTTTTTTGGTTCTTTTATAATAATATACGTGAAAAAATTACTCAGTTCTGATTGGTTAAGATAAATGCAGTTTTCAAATAATTCAACGCAGAAGAGCGTTAATTCAGTGCAAAGATAATAACAACCAGACATTCTGATTGTTCAATAATCAAAGAAACTCACAGATAGCTAATCAAATGCGAGCCTTGGACGTCTTAACATTTGGCTACTCTGAAAATTTGCGAGCGAAACAATGGCCGGCGTTTGAAGTAGGCCTTCTTTCAACACCGCAACAACAATACAACAGCCGGAAAACAACGAAAACACTGTAAAAAGCATTGCTTTTTGGTTGTCGATTTGGAAAAAGTTGTGTTAAGATAAGGGAATTGCCAAGGCCGAAATGAAAATTACGAGCCGATCCAGCTTAACACTTTGCACGAGCGATTCTACGCCTAAATTAAAACAAACATGGTTAAACCTCGCAAACGACGATTTCATTCCATCGAAAGTGATTAGGACTCAGACTGAACAATTTCTTGAACTGTTTTGCCGGACTTTGAGCTTTTTTGTGCCTTACAGATGTGAAAATATCATTGAATATTACCGTTTTGATCTTACGCCGTTGTTTTGACCGAATGCACAGGTTTGAATAAATTATTTTTGCACTTGATGCGCGCGCTTTGCTTCTGCGTAATTATGATAAGCTATCTCGTATTTTTTTATATTTATATTATTAATACGTAATCACGTGATTTTTCTGGTGCAATTTGGAATACATAAGCGCTTGTTAATTTTTTCAAAGACCACAAATTGCACGAGCCCGTAGGGCTCGTGCAATTTTGTTAGTCTTTGAAATAATTAACTCGTGCTTATGTATTCCAAATTGCACTCGAAATCATGTGATTACGTATTAATAATATATATATATATATATATAAAATACGAAATAGCTTATCATAATTACGCAGAAGCAAAGTGCGCGCATCAAGTGCAAAAGTAATTGTGATTACCTATATTAAAATTTATCATGAATTGCGTGCGCTCGTACCGATGACGTAAGGCTGTGTGCATTATATCTCAACAGTGCAATTGTGTGACGTAAGGTGCGTGCTCTATGGAAATATAATGAACTTGTTCTGACCAATCACGGCGCGCGCATTTCTCTGAACATTTTAAAATGTGCAGTAAATTTCTTATCAAACGCTATCAAATTTGTTTTTGACTTTGATAATTTCTCTAACTAATGTTTTTAGGGTCAGCAGTTTTATATTAAATGACTCAGCAGTTGTAACATCAGTTCATGGTGTCACTGTACACCCTGGTACTGCTTATCTTATTTCCGACCTTGTCTCGCTTTTGTAAGGAAGACCATGGTACGCAAAAGACAACTGCCGTGTGTATCTCTAACTCATGTATCTCTGACCTGGAGACAGGCGACAACCAGCCAAAGCAACACGCCGAAGGGTATTTTGTTGCCTCCCTATTTGATCAATTTGTTGCGTTGCTTATTTTCCTTTTTGTAACAAATACTTTAATCGCTTCCGGGACACTGGTTTACCAAATGTAACTGAGAGGCAGAAAAGAAACCTTCTCCTTTTTATATACTTAATAATAAGCAAAAACTGTTTAAGTGTGCTTAAATACGTATCAGTAATCTAGTGTATACTTACTCATTGTAACATAATTTCCATAGTTACCCCCAAAATCGTGTCACCAATTAATTTTCACCGTCGTTGTCGTTGTTAGTGTTGAAAGAAAAAAAAATTAAATTTTTTTTAGAATAAGAAACGTAAGTGTGTTCTTTTCAGTGAAGGTTTTAGTCAAGGGTCGAGGGTGAAATGTCAAGGGTTCAAAAATTTCCTTATTTATTGATTTATTTATTTCTTTGCTTATTTAAAATTTATTATTATATCATTCCTTGTATCCCGTGGTCGTAAGATTTCCCACCTTTCTCCAAGTGTCAGCAATACCAGGATGTTAGCTCTAGTTTCCTCTCCGTTCAGCACTTTCTCGCATTCTCCTATTTCACTTGCGCGTGTTTCAGTGAGTTATTCGTAATGGAGGGTTTTTTATCAGCGTTCTCCCTTCTAAATAATCTTTGTTGGAAGTCTTTTAATATTTCCATTAAAAAGACCTTCAGCTTTGCTCAGAGAACGTTGTTAAAAATCCTACCAAAAGTAAAACCACGACTTCATTGACTTCTCTATAACGTGGTTCTTGGTAGGAAGAACGATATTCTTTGCCCAGGTAATACGAAAATCTATGATTAAGTACCTCGATATTTTTAGTCCCTTAGCGGGCTCAAAAGTGGAAACGTGCGAATGGCTAAGAGAAAAGAGCGGGAAATTTTGCGACCAAAAGATACAAAAAATGTTTGTTTAAAACTATGAATACGTGATTCACAGAACTTCGCGAATTCGATGGGAGGAAACTCATAGACGAACCTTACATCTTAAGTACAAAAAAAAACCGGCGCAAAAATACAACTGCGACGCAGGTAGAGGGGAAGCAGAAGGAGACACTGATTACTCACTGATGGCTCGAAATTTGCTCTTGTTTTGAAGCCCATGGTCCAAATTGCCTAAACTTTATTGATTAATTTTTTCTCTAAAATACTTCAGCCGTCGAAACCCGTCACCAAAGAGTTTCTTGACCGTTGAAAGAACCGCCATAAATAACCAAGTTTTGTTTTGCGTGATCCAGGCGCGGATGTCGACAAATCAATAAACCTCTTGCGCTCGAGGAAACATAAGTAATAATAAACAATTAGATAAATAAATTCTTGACATATTTTGAACCCTCGCCCCTAAACGTTTTCCCCTCGACCCTCGGCCCTCGACAAAAACATATACTTTGTTCTTTTTTGAAGCATTGTCAAAAAGTGAACAATAAAATAAAGCATAAACTGCTGCAATTATTGGAAGGACATTTAATATGGATTTTAGGTACATGCTCTTGTGCACAGTTGACTGATTACGTGGATAACTGAAGGTAAAAAGTAAAGAAGACGAAAGTAATGTAAAGACACACGAAAAGTATTTTTCCCCATGATAGACAAAAAGTTAGATATGAAACAAATGAAAACACAGTGAAAGGCACTTACATTGTTTATCGTGGCTCCGACGTCTACGAAAGAACATAAGTCCGAAAGCGACTACAAGGAGCAGAATGAAAATGGCCAATAGCACCACAACAATCACAACCAGGTTAGGCTTGCTAGCATGTACATCGTCTGCCAAGGGATATTCAGTGACAGTATTCTCAAACGTGACCCCTTATTTGATATATAAAAGAAGAGACTGTTTCAGATAAGGCATGAAACCAAACGTTCAGACGCAAGTTTTTTAAAAATAATAAAATCATTTTGATTAATCAAATCTACGTGTAAGCATTCTCAATACAAATTCAATGTTGCTCTCGTCTTTAAAAATTATACAAATACTGTAAAGTCAATAAAACGATGATGATAATGATGGTGGTAACTAATAACAGAACAGACAAAGGAACAAAACACATGGAAGTTGAAAAACTGGTGATAAATTTTTTGTTTCTATTTTTTAAAGGTTCTTTTCTGTATGTCATACCTGTGCTTTGATGATTGCCCATCCATTTTTAAGGGAAGTGCAAATTAACAGTAACAGTGTAGTACGAATTTATTTTACATGGGAAAATTGCATAAATAAATGAATAAATCTTTGCATGAAAAATAGTAATAGCCAAAAAAAAGGGTGGATAAGCTTTTACCTGTTGTCGCAGTCGTAGATGATCCTTTGACCCGAGTATTTGTCGATGCCTGGGATCCATCATTCCGTCCTAAATTAGAGAGGAACACAAAAACCAAAGTTAGTGATTCACTATTAGCATTTTCAATAAAAAGTCAACGTTTTTCTAATATATAAAAATTGTACAAATACTTGTAGGTAGATAATAAAAATGTTAATAACCAAAAAAAAAAAGGGTAGATAAGCTTTTACCTGTTGTCGCAGTTGTAGATGATCCTCTAATCCAAGTAGTTGTCGATGCCTGGGATCCATCATTCCGTTCTAAATTAGAGAGGAACACAAAACCAAAGTTAGTAATTCCGAGTCACTATTAGCATTTTTAATAAAAATTCAACGTTTTTCTAACATATAGAAATTGTAGAAATACTTGTAGGTAATAATAATGATAATGTTCACATGCACGAAAAATGGTAATAACCCAAGAAAAAAAGGGCAGATAAGCTTTTACTTGTTGTCGCAGTTGTAAATGGTCCTTTTCCCCGAGCAGTTGTCGATGCTTGGGATCCTTCAGTCAGTCCTAAATTAAAGAGGAACACAAAGCCAAAGTTAGTAATTTACTATTAGCATTTTCAATAAAAATTCAACGTTTTTCCAGTATATAAAAATTGCACAAATACTTGTAGGTAATGATAATGATAATGCTCACAAAAGTGGTAAATAACAACAAACCTGAACAAAGAACCAAAAGTATGCACATTTTTATATTCTACTTGTTTAAGGTTTGTCTGTTCTTTTCCTACTTTCATATATGTAGAAATTCAAAAGTTAAAGATTTTCAGGAGTTTCAAGGGGTAAGTCGGGGGAAGTTATGCCACTTTACTTTATTTATACTTAAGTTCAGCACTAATTAACATCATTGTCTAAACATATTTGTTGGATAGGTCAAGCCTTCAACAGTTACAACGCCAATACTTACCTGTTATGGTGGATGCTGTCGCTTTCGCTGATTTTTTCTCTAGACAAGAATATGCAAATTCACTTGTCATTGTAATTTTGTGATTTTGTATCCTATTTTAAATGGAGCGCAAAGCAATGGTAACAGTGTGGTATATCTATAAATGAAAATATATATATATATATATATATATATATATATATATATATACATAAACGAACAAATAGATATATTAAAATAATTTAGCCAATTGTATAACAAGAAGCCCTTATTGGCTCACTATTAGGATCTAAAGTGACTTCACGGTCTATTTAGCTTTTATATTATACTATGTTATGTAATTTATTTAGCTTTCTTCCTCGGCGTAACTGACTTTCGAGAGAAGGACCAATGCGTAATACGATTGATCTATTCTTATTTCCAGTTTCGTGTAATGTGAATTAACTGTCTATTACCTCCTCCACCTTTAAATTCACATATGAATCCTGCTTCGGCTTTGGGTAAAGTACAGCTGACGTCATTATAAAGCCCGTAGTTTTCAAGATAATCTCTGTACATTTGCGCGCAGTTCTCTTTAGCCATTCCGTTGCTAGGTTCTCCTGTTGCCCAGGGCCAATGTCCTTCAATGGACGAATTCACCGTGCTGTTATCACTCAACCATCTCCACACTCCAGTTGATGTATCTTTCCACAAACCTATGAAGTATTCAGTGGTTTTCATTTTTTGGATGGTTTGACTCAGGAAGTCCCACTCCTCGCGACTCTCAATAGAAACAAGGTTATATCCAGACCGTTTATTGCATATTGTTTTGCTTCTTTCCCAATAGTACCCGTTACCATTGCTCCTATAGAAAATGTAGGTGGAACCACTGAAGTTCTTCACGGGAGCTGAATGTAGAATTAAACAAAGACACACCCTATTCATTAACTTTTGACCTTGTCAGCTGATAACAACTTGGGAGCAAGTTTAGAAGCCGAAACAAACTGTTCTAAGACTAATATTCTTTGGAGTAAAATGGCATCTAAAACCGACTTAGGTGAACGTTTATTCAACTGTATTCGAATGCAAACAGCTCTTTTTGGTCGCTATAGGTATGGATCTAAATCGGAATTAATTTATTGTTTTCCTTGCTTTGTTTTGTATTTTGCTTCTTGTTTTTTGTTTTTATTTGTTGTTGTCTTTTGTTTGTTGTGTGATTAGCTTCATACGAAGAATATTTGCTCCATTTTCAAACTTCCACTCCTTACCGATTTTTCGAATGAGTATTCTTCTTAATATAATTTAGGTTTATTTTAATGTTGGATCCTAAGCGCTAATGTGTGGAACAAGCACAGTGCTTGTTGTGCACTAATTTTATTGAACTCTATTTTCGACTAGCTCATCTGAACAACACAAAACTTTAATTTCGGCTTTTTTTACCAAAAAATGGCTACATCGATTGTGAATTTAAAATGGTTTCGTGGTGTCTGTGTTTCGACGATAAATTCTACAACTATTACAAAATTCGAAAACGAAAACACGGCGACTAAACGTACTGTTTTTTTGTCTGAACTCTGCGACTGATGAACGATAACTAACCGACACGACCGATTCGAGTAGTAATTAGTTTAGACTTTAATTCTACCACTATTAAAAAGTTCGAAAACGAAAACACAGCGACTAAACGTGGTTTTTTTTTTTATGGCCGAACAATGCGACTGCTGAACGACAACTAAGTGACAAGACCGATTCGAAAGTTTTGTATATGCAGTGTTTTGTTCGGCCGTCCCGACGGACGGCGTTAATGACTAAGCGTTCGCCGGAACAGTCTGAATACATTTCGGTATCTAAAGTGCGGTGGGCACTTATCTTTTAATAAGCAAGCATACCTAATAGTCAGCTTTCAAAAAGAAAAAAGAAAAAGAAAAAGGAAAAAACATGTAGATGTTAGTCTAAAAATTGTGCTTACCAGCATCACTCTTTACGTAAAGGGCTCTAGTTAGCACAAGAAGAGCAGAATATATCGTTAAACACACTTTCCCCATTTCAACAAACAACTGTCTCCCACAGTGTGCTCAAGCTTTAAAAACAAAACTGTTTGTAAATCGCGTTATGATATGGGTATCAGGCGCTTCAGTTCTACACTTTTAATTCCGTCCAAGTGGAGCTAAGACGAGACTGTCAAAAAAAAAAACACGCACGTGTATCAAGCACGAATGTATTTTTTCCTATTTCATCATCTGAAACATAATCTATGTTTTCCTCTATGATTGGCTTATAACAACTAATTTTTCAGTATGAAAATTAGTTCTCGTAAATCAGCTTTATCTCCATTTTCTACAATGTCCTTCAGAGTTTATCAGCTTTGTCCAGAAAGAGCAAAATGTCAGAATGACGTTCAAATGACACATTTGGCTTGTGACTGACAGTTGGAGCTTAACCGCACCAATCAGGAACTCCTTTCGTGGGCGAACGGAGTTTTGCAAAATAACAATGACTTGGGGCAGGCGTAATCTTCACTTCCCTGCCCCCAACCCTCTCCTCATTTTTTACCGACAACCGCCCCCTTGGTACAAATTTCTTTCTCTCCCTGGCCTTCAGCTGCCATTAAAATCAAAGATGGCGGCCATGATTTTCGTTAAGGAAATACTGAGCAGTCGCTCGCCAAAATTACGCCTGCTCTGCAGGCTAACAATTGCACGATATTGACTTTTATTCTTTAACTAAAAGTGATATATTCCGTTCTGGAAACATCAAATGAAAGTTATACTTCTTGAGATGAATTCAGACTGACACATTTATTAAGTTAATCGATTGATCATGATTGCTACAGCTGGCAAGTGTCAAGAATTAATTTTGAAGTTTACGAAGGAGTTTAGGGCTCAGCTGGCCATATCTGATGTTGATATTTTCCTTAGTTTTACAACGTTCCAATGAAATCGGGGGGAAAAAAAGAAGGGATGGACAGTAAGAATAGACTAGATAAAAAATCTCTCCAAATGATAGAAAACCTGTTGAAAACATCAACAACATCAACGAAGGTCATCAGCTGCTTGAAATTAACGCGTTTTGATCGCTCAGCAAGTTGTGAGAACATCGTAGCCTCGGTTTCATACCCCGTCAGTTTGATACGTCCTGGCAAGCATGGCGACCTGTAATAGGACTGTATCAGAGAGATAACATTTCCGTTTTTTTGTTGACTCCTACTGATGGTTTTCCATTCTTGAAGACATCTTTTGTCTTTTGAATTTCTGTCTCTTCTCGCGACGTCCTTCAGCGTTTCAGCAGCATAATGATATGATCACGTTCAGTCTGAATCGTGTCTTTGTTTTCTGAAACTTCCTCTAGCATTTTTTTATATCAAAGTGGCTGACTTAATTATTAGGCTAATGAAGAGAAGTTTCGTTTGAGCAAGGACTAACAAAAACAGAAAGAAGTTCCATATAAACATTTTTAAAGCATGTCGATATTATTATAAGAATGATTTAAGTTCAGTAAAGTTACCGTAACCCTTGAAAATTGTATTCGACATGTTTTCTGGAAATGTTTGTTTTCGATTTCATCGAAGTTAATGTCCGGGGCCAAGTCAAGAGAGCATTTGAGCTGAACGCTTTGTTTTTACAAATTCATTCTTTAGGTAGTCTATGATTGCCTAATGCTGTGTTCATGATAACCGATTCATCGAGGGGAATGGACTGGCCATGGTGTTATCGCTTTGTCAAAGAAACTACCCTCTGCGCCCCTACGTTGAATTTATGGCTTACACAATCGTACATTATGACACATGGCACAAGGCGCCTGATATCCATGTCAATATGCAATTAACTGGTCGGTGTGGACAAGTCTTGTATTTTTGCAGTATTTCAAGGTATCCTTGTGCTATGGGAAACTATATATGCAAATAATGATACTGCTAAGTACACTGCCAAGATTGATAGCTCTATAAGAGGTTTACTATTTAAGTATGTTACCTGGTCATAAAAACCAGATGCCTCGGCATCGGGCAACTCGAATTTTACTTTACTTAATTGATTTGATAACTCTATAAACAGTCCTGAAAGTTTCAAATTACCGGTAGGTATAGAAGGAAAGAACGAAACAGGAATACTGTCCAAATGCTTATTTTTTAATTTTCCTGCACGATTGTCTAACATGCACAATTGAAAAGCAAGTCAAATTTTCCTTTAAAAATTTCCGTTTTCAGAGTTGTGCGAAATGTCATCTGTTCTAAGCTTATTACAGTTTTCATAATTCAGGGTAATGGTGAAACATTGTTCAACTGATTTGTCAAATTTCTTCGGAAAAACTACGCTAATTATGTGCAAAATAAATTTCTATAAGAGCTTCGCAGACACAGCAGCCTTTGCATTGTGCGCTTTAGCTGATTCTATTGTGTATCCATCAATTACATTTACATTTCAATTTATTCTCATCACTTGTGTGGTTGATATTGTTTTGATACCGTAAGGAGAAATTCTGTCTTGGTCACTTGTGGGAGTTAAAGGGTTAAAGACATTCTCCACCGGAGAGGGATATGACATTTGGAATTGTTAATTTTATCTCGGACGCACTCTTTTTTGCAGTCGCTCACTGTTTCGAAGGTGGCCAGCCCAGATTCAGTTCGTAAAAGGATTAGATGAACGGTAAGCTCAGCGGAGCTCTGTGTATTTTTAACCAAGTGCAGGGTTGAGTGGTGATGTCTTTTCAGAGCTCGGAGGCTTCTAGTAGGTGGATATAACTCGATCTTTGAGACGAGCCGAAGGGAATTTCATTGCCTCTATATTTGATCAAATCGTTGCGTTGCTTATTTTTCCTTTGGTAACAAATTCTTTAATAGCTTCCGGGACAGTGGTCTGCCAAATGTAACTGAGAGGCGGAAAAAGAATCTTTTTCTTCCAATATACTAAATGATGAGCAAAAATTCTAAAAGTGTATATAAATATATATCAGTAATCCAGTGTATACTTACTTAATGTAACATAATTTCCATAGAAATCCCCAAAATCGTGTCACCAATTAATTTTCATCATTGTCGTCTTTTTAACTCATTAATATATCATTACTTGTATCTCGTGATCGTAAGACAGAAATACCAGGATGTTAGCTCTCGTGTCCTCTCTTCAGCACTTTCTCGCATTCTCCTATTTCACTTGCGCGTGTTTTGGTGAGTTATTCGTAATGGAGAATTCTTGACAGCGTTCTCCTTTCGTAATAATTTCTGTTGCAAGTCTTTTAATACTTCCATTGAGAAGACTTTGCTCGGAGAAAGTTTCTAAAAATCCCCCCAAAATTAAAACAACGACTTCATGAACCTCTATATAACTTGGTCCTTGGTAGGACGAACGATATTCTTTGTCCTAGCAATACGAAAATCTATGATTAAGTACCTTGATATTTTCAGTCCCTTGGGCTCATAAAAGGAAACGTGCGAATAGCGAAGAGAAAAGAGTAGGAAATTTTGCGACCACAAGATACAAAAAATGTTTATTTAAAACTATAAATATATGGTTCACAGAACTTCGCGAAGCCAAACGGAGGAAACATAAAGCGTTATAGACGAAATTTACATCATATATAAAAAAGCGGCGCAAAATTACTACAACAACGCAGTCAGGGTGGAAAAGTGAGACACTGATAACTCACTGGTAGCTCGATATTTGCTCATGTTTTGAAGTTTTAATTTTTTTCACTTAAAAGCTTCAGCCGTCGAAACCCATAACCATAAGGATCTCTTGACCGCTGAAACAGCCACCATAAATAACCAAGTTTTATTTTGCGTGATCCAGGCGGGAATGTTGACAAATTTTTAAACTTCGCTGCGCTCGAGGAAAAATAAGTCATAATAAAGATTGAATAAATAAATCGTTGGCATATTTTGGACCGTAGACCCCTAACATTTCCCCTCGACCCTCGGCTCTCGACAAAAACCTACACTTTGTTCTTTTCGAAGCATTGTCAGAAAGTGAACAATACAATACTACATAAATTGCTTCAATTGTTAGAAAGACATGTAATAAAAATAATAAATTTAATCAATAAACGAAATGAATTGACTGGAAGGGGAATCTTGGTTTCAGGTTTCCGTTTGGGAAACGCATTGAAGGCGTTTGGGGAAGAAATACTTTTTACTCAAGGCAATCTTTATTTATATATCTCTGAGTGATAATGTCATTTAGTGAGCCGCCATTGATTGAAATATCCATAAGTTATATTACAGAGATGGACTATATATATATGTATATATATATATATATATATATATATATATATATATATACATATTTACAAATCATAAAACAACTTTACAAATATAGTTTCAGCATGAGTATATGTAAGTGTCCGAGCAGTTCGTTTCCGCCTCTAAACTCGCTCCCAAGGTATTTAACACAATTCAGTTTTTATGTGATGGAATCAAGGGTTTCTTGAAACTGCATCCGTAATATTCATAGGCCTTCTACGCCTGGAAAAGAGGTCAACTGAAAAGAAAACACCGTGGGAAAGATTGCCAAAGGGCGACAGCTGCCGCGACATATTCGAAAGTTTACACTTGCTCAGATATTGATCTAGGTGAAGTTCTGTTCAATTACGTAATTTTTTGCGGCAAAGAAAACAGGGTTTTTTTCAAGCTAGATTTGCTAGATCTGCCGGGTGAACTTGCTAAGCACGCAGTCAGCTAAGGCACGAAGGCTGTTACCAAATACACAGGCACCAAGTGAACGAGGAGTACGATATCTTCTTCAAAAACAATCGACTTAAGTCTTTGTAATTCTGTGATCAACCAGTCAACAGATGTTGCTGTTGTTTATTTTGTTGTTAACTTACCCGAGGTTTAAATTATCCAACATCTTAAAACAGTAGAGATGCTTAAACAAATTGCATTTCAAAGACAATGACTTGACATTTCATTGTAGTCTTATAAATTGTTGAAATAACTAGCCGTTCCTTGATAAAAGATGTCGACTTTAGATCAATTGATGAGCTTTTGTATTTCGTATCATCTTTGCTTTCACTGTACTTAAAAGAGAAAGGCGTTTCACTTAGAAAATTCTCTGGTAACGTGACCCCAGCTATTGAAATGCATGTCTCTCGGCACTCGCTGTGTTGCAGAGTTTGGAACAATGTAACGAAAGATGCACAAATTGCTTGTGTGATGGCGCGCTACAAATCGATTTTTGTTTACAATTGCTGAATATTTATCACAAGGCAATAAAAAGCGAGCGGAGATTCTTTGCCTTCCTTCCGAAACGATCTACTGAAGGCTCAAAGGCGAAAACATTCTTTCCTTTTGTTAGCTTTCCGGACTCGTATAGCAAAATTGGAGCCGCACGGGGTGATGTCAAATGCGAGCGTGAGGTTTTTGTGGATTGTAAAGCTTTCGTATGTCAGCCCGCGTTTCCCCACGGAGGAAAAACAACTGGGAACTAAGACTCTTCTTGAAGAATTATTCGTGGTATTCTAGAAGTACCAGCGTTGTTGATTCTTAGAAAACAACGGAGGATCCGGGGATATTTAAAATAAAAATAATGCCGAGACCTTGCGCTGTTTCCTCTGCCACTTCGTTAAAATCAATTTGCCAATGTTAATTTAAGACTTTCGTTTGATTAGTCTATGACCGCAACATTACCTTGCAGCTCAGTTCCCCAGGCTTCTTAGGATACCAGTCGCTCGAATGAAAGGAAAGTTGTTCTTTAAATTTTTACTTTTAATTTTCCTCTTTAAACAGAGGACGGGAGGGGAGAGGGCTGAAGTTTTACATTCACAAAACAGGCGAAACGATAGAAATTTCTGAATGCCGCGTACGAAAATCAAGAAGTGGGTGCGAATACTTAAATTTGGACATTGATTCAGAATATACGGAGACATTCAAAGAAATTGATTTCTACTTTACACTTTATTAAGTTTTCTAAAATCTTGATCTTCTAAAAGAGCTAGCTTTCTTTTTAGTAATGCCGAATATTTACACAGATTGCAAGAATTTTGTGTTTGTATATCATCCCCCTGGCCAGTTTTAGAAAGGTTCTTTGGTGATTTTTATGATGGTGTTGAAAAGCCATCTTTAGATTTTATCGTGTTGAATGAAATAGTTTAGATGGAAGCCATTACAAAAGTCGAGGACAGCATTGAACAATTTTTAAAATAAGATTAGAGACAAAGTTAGCGGAAAACATAAACACAATTGACCCACAGTCGATCAGTAATTACAATAAATATCGATATTTTGAAAATTCTGATACATGGTATGTCTACATACGTTAACACAACATTGTAAAAAGCTGTCTCAAGATTTGTTGCTAAAAACTACTAAATTATCTGTATCAAATTCAAGATGTGTTGTCTCACTGACTCAATGTACCGATTGCTCGGTAACTGACACCTTTGCCAGCACTCGTGGTTATATACTACCCTTTCAAATGCATCACTAACGATGTCAAATAGAATTGTGTTCTTCGCGATTTGATAATATAACGAGTTAATTTGATAAATTAGTTTTCACAAGAGTAATTTTAAAAATGAAATAACTCTCAACTGGTAAAAAATTTAAAACGATTAACTTTTATGTAAAAAGTAAAAGTAAAGTCTTTATACAGGCCCAAGTGGTCCATGGGGCCGGCGCTTAATTCCGGTTTCCCTCAGCATGAAGCGGCTAGGAGTATTGCTACTCCTCCCTGGATGGAATGCTAGTCCATTGCAGGGTTACCCCCAGCATATTTGCTGGTACCCATTTGTACACCTGGGTGAAGAGAAGCACTGTGAGAGTAAAGTGTCTTGTCTAAGAACACAACACAATCCCCCCAGCCAGGTCTCGAACCCGGACCACTAGATCCAGAGTCAAGCGCACGAACCATGAGGCCAGCGCGCCTTCTTGTTTTCTAATATGATTCTACCTTACCTCTGAAACCCCTAAGAGTGACCGGCTTTTAAATTCTCCTTACAGTATCACCATTGAATCAAATGTAAAAGTCATGAGAATAAGATAAATGATCACTAATGTAACAAGCTCCTGATGATCAAAACAAATTCTCCTTGGCATTATTTAGGGAAATATAGTGTGGACAATATAAATGCTCATGTAAGGGCGCCAACGGTTAACTTTTCTATAGAGTACAGAATGTGTCCTAAGTGCAGCATCAAGAAGCCATTTCAACAGTCGGTTATAATCCAACAGAGACTGTTTTTAACTCGTTTGATTTCTTTTTCAGGGAAGTTTTTAAGCATGTACCGAGGCGCCACAATTTCAAACTACAGGATACAGATTGTTTTCATCAATACCGAGGATTTTTGTGAGTTCATTTTGATGATGTTTGTTGTTCTTTAGATTCGATGGTGTAAATATTGGAGACGTTCTAATGAGTGGGAGAGACGGAGCCTATTACTGAGAGGGGAATATGAGAGAAAGAGGCTTATCAGGGTGGGGCACTTTCTAAGGAGGTGAGATAATTAGAGAAAGGGAGCTTGTTAGAGAGGGGGAGCTTGTGAGAAGGAGGGGCTTATAGCCAGAGAGGGTACCTACTGAGGAGGGAGATATTTAGAGAGGGAGAGCTTATTAAAGAGGGAAAGCTTGTAAGGAGAGAAGCTTATAGAGATGGGTGCTTACTTAAGAGAGGACTTTATTGGAGAGGGGGAGAAAAGAGACTTGTTAGAGAGGGGATATGATAGGGAGGAGCTATATTAGAGAGGGGCTGTTTAGATGTGAGGCTTATCAGAAGGGGAGGGTTATTAGAGAAAGAGGCTATTAGGAAAGGGGCTCACTAGACAGGGAGGTTTGCGGAGACGTATATGTTTGAAAAAAAATTTAGCAGAAGAACTTAAAATTTCTCAAACACCCCTTCCAGAAAAATAATGGTTCGACCCATGGCTTGTTTCGCTTGCTGCATCTCAAATCGAGATGGATCGCGGCGACACGTAGCAATAAAGTTGTTTAAAGATTGCAGTTGGTTAACATGCGTGGATTGAAAGTTGTAACCTAAGCGCCATAAAATTACATCGAAATGTGGAAGTAAAATTGCCGATGTCAGCTCAACGGGATTTCGTTTTAATTAAAACCGCGTTCTGGAACTAGCGTACGTGAGAAGTTCGTTCTTTCCACGTGCGCCCCGGGCTTTCTTGTACATAAAATCCTTGTTGTGAAACGAGCGCACGTGGAAAGTTCGTTCATTTCATGTGCGCCCCACAGGACGTTGAAAAGACCAGCCAAGTGGAACTACAAATATAAAACGTAACTCTGGGACTCGGACTGAATGTACTAATATTCCAGTTGTGCATGTTTTCTTTCTTTAGGTCACAACAACCACATTCGCTGCATCACACACTTCCCCACAGGAGCAGTGTTTGTCTCGTGTACCGACGACTTTGGAGCGAGGTTTTGGTACTGGGAGGGAGTACAGAGAATTCCTCCACCGACTGCATTGGAAGTTTAGAATTCGTGTCTTTTACGCCGATCTTTAACAAATATAAAGTTACAGTTACAACCTCAATTTCTCCCTAAATCGTCTCAGAGTTTCAGCCTTTTAGGTGCTTTATCTGTCATTCTATATTGGTTAAACTCGTTTGGCTCTATTTAATCTGTGAGACAAAAAATATAATCTAACGCCTTTTCTCTTTTATTGTTTTATTAATGATTACTCTTAGAGCAATTTTCAATTAAGTGCCGAATGTAATCCGGGATTGTTTTGTTTTCGCATTATTTCACTTTGTGATTGGTCCAGGTCTCCTAACCTCTCAACCAATCAGATGCAAAACTAAAGCCAATTACGACTTGGTCGCTCGTGTTTTCCCGCGCTTTTTGTAAAACCTTTTAAGGAGAAAAGATATCGATCACAAGAACATTTTCTCTTCTTCCGACTGTTCGTTGTTATTAAATTGGTTTTGGTTTTATGACTCTCGATTGAAAAGCGCTCTACGGCTCTTACCATTATTATTGTTAGTATTATATTACTGTTTAGGTTCAATAAATGAACAAATACGTTCATCTTTCGTCCTTTAACGCCTTGATAAGATTTACATATGAATTCTCCATACAAAACTATCTACACGATATCTATCTGATAACAAATCAGAGTACAAAAACTCATCAATCTGGGAGCGATTTCTTTTTTTTATGTTTCCTGACATAATACCGAACTGATTCTCTTTATCAATTTAGAGAGAAAATTATGGAAGCTGGTAACGAGAATTAAGAATCAAATCATAGGAAAATAAAAAGGTCAATCACTTTTTGTGACCTCAAGTGAAAAGAAACAATTCCATAATTTTCGCAACGTGAAAAATTCACCTGATATTTCCTGTTTTCAATTTTTGAATCGTGTGATCATCTTTGTTCCTTCTTGGTAAACATAATACAACTTTTGGGCGAATTGCATCATCTGCTAAGCAGCTGGGCCGTGTTAAAAAAAAGCATGCAAAATAGCGGTGCAGATTTAAAAGTTTTTGCCTAAGGTACCACCAGTTTTCTTCGAGTGGGAGGAAGAGTGTTTGTCCAGGATCAGTTGCCACTCTGTCCCTTGTCTCCTTTATTCTCGTCCTCCGTCGGCTCTTTCTTGCCTAAAACAAACATATTGAGTAGTGATCATAAGTGAGATATGTCCAAAAATGCATGCAGTAACGAAAATGGCGAATATTCGTCAAAATCGTCAAATCCGCCGAGCTGATTTCCGCTTTGACGAAATTGACTAAAATTGGCCAAAATCGTCAAATCCCTGAAAGTTCACTCGCTTTGATGAAATTTCGTTGAGTCTGCCATTTTCGTTATTGCGGGCATTTCTGGACATAAGAGGAAACTTTTTAGGAGAGAGGAAATCAAGTTTCCATCATCAGGTGGCTGTTGTTTTTTGACTTAGCTTGTCCACGGTATTCATACATTTATCAATAAATCGATTAATCTATTTATCTATCAATTAATTTTTCTCAGATAGCAGTTGTTGCACGCATTGACCAATGGCTTAAATGTTAAATTTCTTACAGACTGAAATAATCCTACTGAACCATGATCAGAATGTGCTCTTTGTGCATAAGATTAAATCTTATAGTCACACGATTTTTTCTTCACAAGCAAAGGTGGATAATGTTACTTCTACAAAATCAGTCATCAGAAACAAGCTTACCTTAATTTCTGTAAGTCAAATGTCACGTTGTCTCCCATAAGTACAAATGGAGCCCATTGGCGAGGTTCAGTGAAGCCGTTGCTTCTCAACCATTTGATGGCCTGATGAAGGGACTCACTGGCACTTTCTCCAGCAGCCAGGTGTTCGTAGAAATGATTCATGAGCTGCTCTGTTGCTTCGTCTTGTATGGCCCAAGATGCCACCAACACTGAACGTGCACCAGATGCTAGGAATGCGCGGGCGATTTCAATGACTCCCTCCTGTTTGAAGGTTCCACGCCCACTGTGACAACAACTAAGTACGACCATTTTAGCACGCAGCTTAACCTTTGAAATGTCGGACATTGTCAAAAGGTAGTCTTCTTCTTGTGGAATACCGTTCGTAGCACAATTAGGGGTAAGGGCAATCTCTCCTCTGTCGGCATGACCATGAGCAGCAAGATGTATTAGACTCACTGAATGAAGTGCGTGAAGTACCGCCTGCTTTGTTGCGTGTTCTCCTAACAAAGGCTGAACCCCCAGGAGTCGACCAACCATTTCTGCTTCCTTTCTTGCACCGGACAATGGTCCCAAGTTCAGAGTACGTCCTCTGTATTGCACTTTGCCAGCCTTAGGATCACCCACTACCAGTGCACCGGTCTGACTGTGGTAGTCCGCTGGACATTCCTGGATGATCCCGAGAGTCGTGAGAGAAGGGACGATGCGGATTCTGTGGGTTTCTGATAAATACTTTCCTGCTGGCTCATCCCGTAAGGCAGCAAAAGGGACTCGGTAGGAACACCTCTCAGGTACAATGATGACTTCAGGCTCTGTAAGTAAATCTTTTACAGGAGCGATAATTTGGTCATAGCACAACTGAAGAATACTTTCGTTCCGTTTGATTTGGTCACCTTGCAAAGGTGCTCGGCTCTGTTCTTGAGGAGACAAGGAAGTTTCGTCACCTAGAGATCGATCTTCACAATTCTCATTAAGTAAAATTCCGAAACTGGAGGCACTCTTTTTAAAAATATCCTCCACATCGCAAACGAATACAGCAATGAGGGTGTCGATTTTAATTTCGGGGCTCACTCGATGGTCAATGTGTCCATTTGCTTTTAAGACCCACAGATGAACATGTCGTTCACAATATGAAATGTACAAAACAGCACAATTGCTCTCTTTACTCGCAATGCTCTCGATCCCAGGCCGATATGTTGAATCAGTTGAGATGTGGCTTTCAGTTAAGAGTTTGTCCGCCATTAATTCTGCAAGGCCTCTTGCACGTCTCAGCTCCTCCACATTGAGAGAATCTCGCAGGCGTCCGTTGGCACACAGCATTTTACGCAACAACTTGTAGGGGAAATTACCGTGCTCTTCCAAGAGAGACGTTTTAAATTCATCGTTTCCTTTGAGAAAATTTCGCAACTTTTCATAAATTTCAATACTTTGACGAAGATACTGCATTGCATCCTCTAACTTTGATTGCGACATCTTTACCCGAGTAATACCGAGGAGGCTCTTAAAGTCAATCATATTGTCTCCAATTTTGCTGCTCATCGAGCGCGCTTTGTCAAAGAATTTCTCCGATTGGTCATAATTTCCAAGCGATAGAGAAACAGCTCCAAGTTTTACGTAACTCAATCCTTGTCCTTTCTTATCACCAACGCTCATGCTAATAGTTAGCTTTTTTTCGTATAGTTCTGTAGCCTTCTGGTAGTCATGAAACCAATAAAACACATCTGCAAGGCCTGCGTAGCAACATCCTTCACAATTTCTGTCGCCAGTTTCTGTACTGATGGTAAGGGCTTTGTCAAAATGTTCCTTAGCCGCCTTATTTTTACGAAGTGATAGAAACACAGTTCCAAGGTTCATGTACCATCTCCCTTCTCCTTTCCTGTCGCCAATTTCTGTTGCGATAGCAAGTGCTTTCTCGTAATATTCTTTAGCCTTCTGATATTCACCGAGTGATTCAAACAGAGCTCCTAGGTTCCCGTACTGTCTTCCTTCTTCTTGCCTGTCGCCAATTTGTGTTGCCATAACAAGGGCTTTCTCGTGATATTCTTTAGCCTTCTGATATTCACCGAGTGAACCAAACACACATCCAAGGTTCCCGTAGCATTTGCTTTCTATTTTCCTGTGGCCAATTTCTGTTGCGATAGCAAGTGCTTTCTCGTGACATTCTTTAGCCTTCTGATATTCACCGAGTGATTCAAACAGAACTCCTAGGTTCCCGTACTGTGTTCCTTCTCCTTGCCTGTTGCCAATTTGTGTTGCGATAACAAGTGCTTTCTCGTGATATTCTTTAGCCTTCTGATATTCACCGAGTGATTCAAACACACATCCAAGGTTCCCGTAGCATGCCTCTTCTCCTTCCTGGTCGCCAATTTCTGTTGCGATAGCAAGTGCTTTCTCGTAATATTCTTTAGCCTTCTGATGTTCACGGAGTGAACCAAACAACATCCAAGGTTCCCGTAGCATCTCCCTTCTCCTCCCCTGTCGCCAATTTCTGCTGTGATAGCAAGTGCTTTCTCGCAATATTCTTTAACCTTCTGATATTCACCGAGTGATTTAAACACACGTCCAAGGTTCTCGTACTGTGTTACTTCTCCTTTCCTGTCGCCAATTTGTGTTGTGATAACAAGTGCTTTCTCGTAATACTCTTTAGCCTTCTGATGTTCACCGAGTGATTCAAACAGAGCTCCTAGGTCCCTGTAATGTCTTCCTTCTCCTTGCCTGTCGCCAATTTGTGTTGTGATCACAAGTGCTTTCTCGTGATATTCTTTAGCCTTCTGATATTCACCGAGTGATTCAAACAGAGTTCCTAGGTTCCCGTAGCATATGCTTTCTATTTTCCTGTGGCCAATTTCTGTTGCGATAGCAAGTGCTTTCTCGTGATATTCTTTAGCCTTCTGATATTCACCGAGTGATTCAAACACACATCCAAGGTTCCCGTAGCATGCCTCTTCTCCTTCCTGGTCGCCAATTTCTTTTGTGATAGCAAGTGCTTTCTTGTAATATTCTTTAACCTTCTGATATTCACCGAGTGATTTAAACACACGTCCAAGCTTCTCGTACTGTGTTACTTCTCCTTTCCTGTCGCCAATTTGTGTTGCGATAACAAGTGCTTTCTCGTAATATTCTTTAGCCTTCTGATATTCACCGAGTGATTCAAACAGAGCTCCTAGGTCCCTGTAATGTCTTCCTTCTCCTTGCCTGTCGCCAATTTGTGTTGCGATAACAAGTGCTTTCGCGTGATATTCTTTAGCCTTCTGATATTCACCGAGTGAACCGAATAGAGCTCCTAGGTCCCTGTACTGTCTTCCTTCTCCTTGCCTGTCGCCAATTTGTGTTGCGATAACAAGTGCTTTCTCGTGATATTCTTTAGCCTTCTGATATTCACCGAGTGATTCAAACAGAGTTCCTAGGTTCCCGTAGCATATGCTTTCTATTTTCCTGTGGCCAATTTCTGTTGCGATAGCAAGTGCTTTCTCGTGATATTCTTTAGCCTTCTGATATTCACCGAGTGATTCAAACACACATCCAAGGTTCCCGTAGCATGCCTCTTCTCCTTCCTGGTCGCCAATTTCTTTTGTGATAGCAAGTGCTTTCTTGTAATATTCTTTAGCCTTCTGACGTTCACCGAGTGATTCAAACACACATCCAAGGTTCACGTAGCATCTCCCTTCTCCTCCCCTGTTGCCAATTTCTGTTGCGATAGCAAGTCCTTTCTCGTGATATTCTTTAGCCTTCTGATGTTCACCGAGTGATTCAAACACACATCCACTGTTCATGTACTGTGTTACTTCTCCTTTCCTGTCGCCAATTTGTGTTGCGATAACAAGTGCTTTCTCGTAATATTCTTGAGCCTTCTGATATTCACCGAGTGATTCAAACACACATCCTAGCCTGCCATAAGCAATTGCTTCTTCACTTTTAAGGCGAATTGTTTTATTGATCGCAACTACGCTTTCAAAAAGTTTCTTGGCTTCTGCAAACCTACTTCTTTGTATATATTTGTCTCCAAGTTCTTTCATTGATATTCCAGCATTGTAGAATATGTCAATAAGTTTAATGGTGTAACTTCTTGCATTGTGTAACCAGAGATTGCATAGTACGCATTAAATATTACCTCAGAGACATCAAGGCCATTAATATCAGAGTCTAGGTTGTTGAGTAAGATTACACATTCATCACACAAATCAGAGGCTTGTATACCACGATCAGTCTTCAGAAGATATGTGGCAACATCCAAGCCTATTTTGATCTTCGCTAGGATTTCACGCGTGCTATTCATCGCTCTTTTGTGTCTTACAGAATGCCTTCCTGAAATGAAATAAGTAAAAAATAGAGAAACCTTGAATAACGAAATTAGATGATGACTTTTGGAAGCCATCTTCGTGCATCTATTTTTCAGGCAGAACGCTCACTTTCCATAAAAGCTTGTTGGTTTAAGCGTAACATTCCCGTAACTCCCCCCCCCCCCCCCAGTTTTCGTCGACACCCACCCATATCTCTCGCTCGTAACAGTGTCACATTGGATACCAAGTTCTGGACATAACTTTACTTCGGGAGGGGGGTATGTTGCTTTACGATAACATTCAGTTGACTTCCCACCATGGTTCTGTGAATCATGTGATCCCTTCCAAAATCCTCCGTCCCCCATCCCCCGGCGATCAATAATGACCCGTCTCTTAGATGGAAAAAAGATAATTAAACAACTTCAAACTGGTCCATATTAATAATGATTCCTTCTGCTGATGTTTTACCTACGCGTAAGTAATTCAGGTAAAATTTATTAAAAGTATGTCAGATTTAAAACTTCGTTTTTTGAATTCATTGGGTTGGTAGTTCAATTTCTGTCACAGAACACTATTGTATTATTTTTTTTTCAACCGCCCCATCGCCTCACTTTGGGCAGGCATACAGTGAAATTTATTTTCGACGCCTATAATACTTTGTTGAATATCATTTCCTAAGGAGGCTCTGTAAGGTTTTTTGACCGCGCGAGATCTGGGTACGAACATAGCGAGAGCCTTAAAAGTGTCAACTTGCAAACAAACATGGCGGCTCGATGCAATCGCATGATTGCCATCTGAAATGGTTTTTTAAAAACAGTCTAATACGATACAGTTTTGATGTGATGGAATCAAGGATTTGCAGCAACTGCACCCGTTATGTTCATAGGCCTTCTACGCCTGGAAAAGAGGTCAACGGAACATAAAACACCGTGAGAAAGATTGCCAAAAGGCGACAGATACCGCGACATATTAGAAAGTTTACGCTTGCTCAGATATTGATCTTGGTGAAGTTCTATTCAATTACGTAATGTTTTGCGACAAAGAAAACAGGAATCTTTCGAGCTAGATTTATCGCGTTTCCTTAGGTGGAATTTCCAAAGATCTGCTGAACCGTTAAACATATTTGTGCCTTCCTAGTGACTGTTTATAAATAAATTCTTAGGACCAAATTGGAGATAGAGGAAAAACACAAAATTGCAAATAGCTAGGAAGCTGGCTTTGAAACTCCTATTTTTTCGGCTTTTAAATGATCGGCAGGGCAAATTTCCTAATTTGTGAACATTTTGAGAGATTTGAACGAAGCAAATTGAATAAAATAAGAGGCACAGCCAAACTATCACTGGCGAGCGCCTCCCTTCGTAGAGCCTTAGCTTAATATCGAAAATCACTTTTATAATATTTACTACAGCAAACACTGGTCCGAACCTTATTCACTGCCCTTTTGATGGCTTTTAGTGACCTTGAAGAGCGAAAACATAAACATTTTTTAGAAAAACATTACGCTGGCGCACGCGCCAAAATTAAGCAAAAACCCTATGGAGCCTTCTTCAACGATAAGAAATTTTGTATTGTCTCCACTACACAACAAATAACACAGTAGTGTACACCAAATAAGTTTATTTAGGGAAGCCTACCGAGAACCAACGCGAGGCATATATAGCCTGGGGCATGCATACATACATATATTCGCAACTGATATACCATATACAATCCTGATATACAGTCAATTCCTTACACATTTAAAAAAAAAGGTATACATTACTAACATGCAAACTTCATCAAGTCTGGATTAACAGAGATGGGCAACCGCTTACAAGGACATAACTACGGTTATACAGAGGCCAGAAAAAACCTGCCAGAAAAAACCCCTTTGGGGAAAAAACATGACAGGAAATCTGGGTAGGAACCATGGCCCAAGCTCAGAGCAGTTGGCAGCCCATCCTACGAGGCTTCACAGCTAAAGAAAATATGTTTTCAAACTAAAATAAATTTGTCATCAGCCAGAGGTGAACGGTTGGTTCTGAGGCCTAGATGGACACCACGTGCTATACTTTCCCTTATATACCACTGCATCATTACCCATGATGCTCGGGCCTAAGGCCCAGGCCTTGTCGTATCTCGTGCTGACAAAATATTTATTTCTGCCTTATTCGCAGACTCATTCGTCAGAAATACCATTTTTTCACATGCGACATAACAGGCCACTGAATATCCGAACTACTTTAGTTACAGCCAGAGCTTGATTCTCCCAATATTTATCTGACAGAATGATAATGTAAACTCATTAAAAAAAAAAGAAAATTAACGCGTGGCATCCATAGAACTATACGCAGAGAAAGACAGTGCGTTCACCTTTGAAAACAGTATCCTCGTCGTTTGATAAAAGAAACCAGAAGCAAGAAACTGAAAGAAAACTTAACCTGTCAATGATAAATGCAAATAAATATACGTTCTTGTCCACGCGTGAGGTGATGATGGCTGTATATTCGCCGAGTTATCTTTTCTTTTTTTTTTCGCGTTTTTGTGGATCGTGGAGGTCCATAAAAAACGCTAAAGAGGCTAATATTCAGCCTTCTTGACCGAACATGCTTGGTCAATAAAGGATTTACTGCATGGCAAAAAAATATTTCGCTTGGACAAAACTAAAAAATTACTTATTTATCTAAAAAACTGGTAAAGAAAGCCAACTGTGTCTGTAGCAAGTCAATCTTGACTATTTTCTGCCTTTATGCGACTCCATTGCCGACATTGTCTAAAATTTATCTCAAGAACTGGGAAAGAAAGCACGTCAAAGTTCATTGTGTACTGCCGCTTTTTGCGAATCCTTCGCCGACATTGTCCAAAAATTAGGAACTTGCTTTCTTGCCCGGGATCAAAGAGGGCGATCCCAAGCGGGCAAGATGGGCCCGTGTTGCCTGTTCGGGTAGTATATTAGAAGTAAGGATTCGCTTCGTATTGCCTACGGGCGCTGCCAGCCATATGATAAATAGTGATATTACAAAGTAAGGACTTGACTGATCCAAAAAGGAGAATTGTTTAAAAGTCACGTCTGCAATATCTCCGCTTTTACACTTAGTCTTACAACGAGCATAGAAAAAGATAGGGGTTTGTGCATTTTCGTCATAATTTTTTTGCTCTTAAAATTTTATCTGCCATGTGATGATCGCGTCACATACGTAAACCAAAAACAAGAAACTAAAATAAAACCCGTAGAAGAAAGATGATGCAAATAGCAAGAGTCACGCGGCTGAAAAACAAAATATTGATTTGAGCGATAAAAAATCACTGCTCCTCCAAATCGTCACCAGCTTTGAGAGGGTCTCAATGGGGCGAGCTTTTACGGTCATTGTTTGAAATTTGGGACATTTTACGGCTAAAGCTGAATTTCTTTCCGTTGCGATTAAGAGAAGAATTTTCACGGTTAATTTTTTACGACTCTTGGTTAAAATGTGTCGATTTTTACGCCTAACGGCTAAGTTTTCTGCCATTTTACGTTCAACCCCATTAACCCCACTTAAAAATCTCCTATCACCAAATTTCAGCAAGCTTATTTTAGAAATATATCAGGGTTTAGAGAGATAGAGTATAAATGAATGAGTTTTTTTAAAGTTACTTACCTTTTAAAAAACGCAAAGTTTCCGAGCTAAGTCTCCTGATCGTTTGATGGATGAAACCAAAATCAAGAAACTCCATGCAAAACAAAGATTTATGAAAATAGCTAGTGTAAATAAATTAAAAAAAAAACAATAACAGTAATAGTAGCAATAATTACCAGTTAGACTGAGATGAGATAAATGAAATCTTTCTCTACTTCTGAGATTGTTTGAAAAGCTGGATGCTCTATCATAAAGATTTCACCGAGTTTCGGTCCTAAATATTTCAGTTTTCAGAGACGAGAGAAGAATATTACTCCTGTTCATTCTTCTTCTTACCTTGCAAAAATAAATCGTGTCTCTTTCGGTGTTATTTATTTTTTAGTTATTTCTGATAGTATGACAAACGAAACCAAAATCAAGAATCTGAAAAAAAACAATTCCCGCAAAACAAAGATTGGAGAAAATTAACTCGAGTGAAGACAAATTACGACCTTGTTCTGTAAAATAATGATAATAATAACAATGATAATAGTACTAACAATAATCAAATTACTAAAAATGTTTTAACATATGTGACGTTATTTTTCCTCATTTCTGTTTGTTAAAGAAAAAACCTCTTACAGAAAAGAAGTAATATCACCAATGATGATACAAACACATTTTTCACAGGGTATCATTAAGATCTCATTACTAATTCTCTTTACTGTCTCCCATACAGGTCTTGTGATGATGGTTTGGAAAATTTAGTATTGGATCAACTTAAATCCCCTAATTGATATATTTTTTTTTAATCTCATCGCTTGTCTGCTTGATATTGTATTGATATTGTCAGGAGAAATTCTGTCTTGGTCACTCACGAAAGTTAAAGGGTTAACCTCTTGGAAAAATTGCAAAAGGACTAAAAAGTGATCTTCACCGCTTACACCAGTTTTGAAGACTTCAGAGCTACAACGAAAGTTATTGAGGGGGAAACGAGCATTTTATAATAACAGTTGCGGCATTTTGCAAGAATAAATGCATTTTGTAATACGCATTGCAGAAATTTGTGACAAAATCGAGTCACGCATTTTGTTATCAGCTGGAAACTGAGACTCTTCTTGAAAAATTATTCGTGGTATTATAGAAATACTAGAATTGTTGATTCTCAGAAAAGAACAGAGGATTTCGGGCTATTTCAAATAAAAATAATGCCAAGATTTTGTGCTGTTTTCTCTACCGCTTCATTAAAACCAAATGCTAATTTAAGACTTTCGTTTCACGAGCCGATGACCGCAACATTACCTTACACCTCAGTTCCTTAGGCTTCTTGGGGCCCCAGTCACTCGAATGAAAGGAAAGTGGTTTTTTACACTTTTACTTCTAATTTTTCTCTTTAAAGAGAGGAGGGGGAGGGGAGAGGGCTGACGTTTTGCATTCACTAAACAGATGAAACGATAGAAATTTCTGAATGCCGCGTACAAAAACCAAGGAGTGAGTGCGATTACTTAAATTTGGACTTTGGATAATCCAGAATATACGGAAACATTGAAAGAAATTGATTTCTACTAAACACTTAATTAAGTTTTCTAAAATCTTGATCTTCTAAAGAGCTAGATTTCTTTTTAGAATAGACGAACATTTATACAGATTGCAAAAATTTTGTATTTGTGTATCATCGTCCTTGGCCAGTTTTAGAAAGGTTCTTTGGTGGGTTTTATAATGGTGTTGAAAATCCATCTTCAGGTTTTGTCGTTTTTGAATGAAATAGATAGAAATAGATGAAAACCATTTATTAAACCATTTTGTTCATTTATTTATCGAATTTCGTTTTTGTTGTTTTTATATGATGCACCATACCGTGGTATTTAAAAATAAAAACGTTAAAACAGGTTTTACAACTTGACACACTTGACGCTGCAGTTTAATTCAACGTCATCCAACCTCCGGAATTTATGACTTTATAACTTTTATTCTTAACTCATATGTGCGTCAAGAGAAAGCTTCCCTCAGCATGAAACTAGACACCAAGAAAAAAGTGAATTGAACTATTGAAATGTTTTCCTTCAGTACGCGCATGCGCGAAATGCTGACTACGAAGTTTTTCCCATACAAACTTATCCCATATGAGTTACACTGATTTTTTTCGGTTTTGACATGCATGTACCTTAAAGGGGCTCATTTAAAGTATTCTGGGTACAGTCCCTGGAAGAAATTTCTACAAAACTAGTCGGGTATTTGTAATGACAAAACAAATAATTACCGATCACTAACTCTAATTATGGGGTCTGCACACTTTTTTCTTTCAGTTTTGTTTTAATCTCTATGTTTATCATTAAAACATTTCTGAGATAGGAAGCGAGTTTCACTTATGTTCGCCGTCCTTTGTCTCCTCCGGATTCTTCTGTGATATCTTCACGCTTGCTGTCTTGACGGGATCAATTTGGGCGTATACTGTTTGGGGCTGTTCTTTTACAAGCTTTGCACTGTTTTCGCGGGAAAGGATCAGATCTGCGTACACAAGGCCACGGTATGGGGCGGGCTTCTACATTGAACATGGAACAGAGAATAATACGAGCAGATCGTGAAACAAATAACGATAGCAACACAGTAACGAGGTAAACAAATAAACAAGCAAACAACAACAGCAACAAAAACAACATTAAATGAGAAATAAAACACCAAAGATTGTAAACTAATTTGATAAGATAACCGGGTCAGTATTCCCTTGCTTTGCTTCTGATCAAGGTTTTTTTTATTTCAAATTTATTTTTATCAGTTTAGTCTTGTATTTTTTTTTTCATTTGTTTGTTGCAGAGGATCCTTTAGACACTTAAGCAAAGGTCCAGCTGCCGTGCTCCAGCTGTACGCTTAATTATAATACGTAGACATTATGAATCGAAGAAGTAAATAGACTAAGATTGTTTCCTTAATGAAACAGTGTTGAAAAAGAAACACGTCTTCATGTAAAAAAAATCCAACAAATAAAAACAAAAAAAAAAACAAAAAGAAACAAAAAAGAAACTTTTGTCAGGATTTGTGAGATGTATTACCTGTGGCGGCTTTTTCTTCTTTTTTGTCTTGTCAACAGCTGCGTATAAATATTCAGTGTTCCCGCCAGCCTGAGGTGTCTCGCTCCCTGCAGCCTCTGTGTTGTTGTCGAGCCCTGAATCAGTTTGATGAGACACACCATTCTCTGGTGTCAGAGACGAGGAGTGATCTACACAGGACGCCCATTGTACAGGTAAGCCACTTGTTTCTTCCTGAGGGCGGCCCGTTTCGAGGGCGCTCACTTCAGAACTGGCTCTGGCTTTTCTTTCTTTATGAACAACAGCGTACACATGATCCTTATTTTCTTCTTTTTTATCGCACAAAGCAGGTGGCTGCTGTATTCCTTTCTCACCACTCACCAAAACTGTGTTTTCTGGCGCTCTTTCCTGAATATCTGAACATCCCTCGCTTACTGAACTCAACTTTCGATTAGCCTCAATGTTATCATAGCCGCACTCTCTTTTGCAGTCGCTCACTGTTTCGTAGGTGGCCAGCCCAGATTCCGTTCGTGAAAGGGTTAGGTGAACAGTAAGCTCAGCGGAGCTCTTTGTTTGTTGAACAAGCACAGGGTCGAGTGATGTCAGTTCAGAGCTCGAAGGTTTCTCATAGGTGCATATTACACGATCTTCGTCTAAACGTCATCTATGACGTAACATATTAGGCTTTACTGATATGTTAAAGAATTAAAAACGCGCCGAGTGCATTTTTGACTATAAGCACGCGAGAATTTTTAAGAACACGAGAGAAGTGCGGAGAAGCACGAGCCGCAGGCGAATGCTTCTATCACTTCTCGAGGAACAAGTATTTTTTTTTTTGGGTTCTTTTATGATAATATACATGAAAAAATTACTCAGTTCTGATTGGTTAAGATAAATGCAGTTTTCAAATAATTCAATGCAGAAGAGGGTTAATTCAGTGCAGAGATAGTAACAATCAGACATTCTGATTGTTCAATAATAAAGAAACTCATAGATAGCCAATCAAATGCGAGCTTTGGACTTCTTAACATTTGGCTACTCTGAAAATTTGCGAGCGAAACAATGGCCGGCGTTTGAAGTAGGTCTTCTTTCACCAACGCAACAACAATACAGCAGCTGGAAAACAGCTCTAACAACGAAAACACTGTAAAAAGCACTGCTTTTTGGTTGTAGATTTGTAAAAAGTGATGTTTAGAGAAGGGAATTGCCTAGGCCGAAATGAAAATTACAAGCCGATCCAGCAACAGACACCTCTTTAAGTGTACTTAAATACGTATCAGTAATCTAGTGTATACTTACTCATTGTAACATAATTTCCATAGTTATCCCCAAAATCGTGTCACCAATTAATTTTCACCGTCGTTGTCGTTGTTAGTATTGAAAGACAATTTAAAAAATTTAAAAATTGTTTTAAATAATAGGAAACGTAAGTGTATTCTTTTCAGTGAAGGCTTTAGTCAAGGGTCGAGGGTGAAATGTCAAGGGTTCAAAAATTTCCTAATTTATTGATTGATTTATTTTCTTTGCTTATTTAAAATTTATTATTATATCATTCCTTGTGTCTAGCGGTCGTAAGATTTCCCAACCTTCTCCAAGTGTCAGCAATACCAGGATGTTAGCTCTCGTTTCCTCTCTTTAGCACTTTCTCGCATTCTCCTATTTCACTCGCGCGTGTTTCAGTGAGTTATTGGTAATGGAGGGTTTTTTGACAGCGTTCTTCCTTCTAAATAATGCACAGAGAAAGTTGTTAAAAATCCCCCCAAAGGTAAAACCACGACTTCATGAACCTCTATATAACATGGTTCTTGGTAGGAAGAATGATATTCTTTGCCCCAGTAATACGAAATCTATGATTAAGTACCTTGATATTTTCAGTCCCTTGGGCTCAAAAGAGGAAACGTGCGAATGGCTGAGAGACAAGAGCGGGAAATTTTGCGACCACAAGATACAAAAAATGTTTTTTTCAAATTATAAATACGTGATTCACAGAACTTCGCAAAGTCGATCGGAGGAAACTCAAAGCGTTATAGAGGAAATTTACATCGTATATGTAAAAAGATCGGCGTAAAAATACGACTGCGACGCAGGTAGAGGGGAAGCGGAAGTGAAACACTGATAGCTCGAAATTTGCTCTTGTTTTGAAGCCCATGGTCTAAATCGCTTTTTTTATTTATTTTTTTTCTCTAAAATACTTCAGCCGTCGAAACTTGTCACCAAAGAGGTTTCTTGACCGCTGAAAGAACTGCCATAAATAACCAAGTTTTGTTTTGCGTGATCCAGGCACGGATGTCGACAAATCAATAGACCTCTTGCGCTCGAGGAAATATAAGTAATAATAAACAATTAAACAAATAAAGCGCTGACATATTTTGAACCCTCGACCCTTAACATTTTCCCCTCAACCCTCGGCCCTCGCTAAAAACCTCCACTTTGTTCTTTTCGAATCATTGTCAAAAAGTAAATAATACAGTAATGCATAAACTGCTGCAATCATCATGCAGAAGGACATTTAAAATGGATTTTAAGTACATGCTCTTTTGCACAGTTGACTGATTACGTGGATAACTCAAGGTAAAAAGTAAAGGAGACGAAAGTAATGTAACGCACACGAAAAGGATTGTTCCTCATGATAGACAAAAAGTAAGATACGAAACAAATGAAAACACAGTGAAAGGCACTTACATTGTTTATCGTGGCTCCGACGTCTGCGAAAGAACATAAGTCCGAAAGCCAATACAAGGAGCAGAATGAAAATGGCCAGTAGCACCACAACAATCACAACCAAGTTAGGCTTGCTAGCGTGTACATCGTTTGCCAAAGGATGTTCAGCGACGGTATTCCCTGACGTGACCCCTTAATTGATATATAAAAGAGGAGGCTGTTTCAGATAGGGCATGGAACCAAACGTTTAGATGCAACTTTTTAAAAATAGTAAAATTATTTTGATTAATCAAATCCACGTGTTAGTATTCTCAATACAAATTCAACGTTGCTCTCATCTATAAAAATTATACAAACACTGTAAATTCAATAAAACGATGATGATAATGATGGTGGCAACTAATAACAGAACAGAAGGTTCTTTTCTGTATCTCATACCTGTGCTTTGATGATTGCCCACCCATTTTTAAGGGAAGCGCAAATTAACAGTAACAGTGTGGTACGAATTTATTTTACATGGGGAAATTACATAAATAAATGAATAAATCTTTGCATGAAAAATGGAAATAACTAAAAAAAAGGGTGCATAAGCTGTTACCTGCTGTCGCAGCTGTAGATGATCCTTTGACCCGAGTAGTTGTCGATGCCTGGGATCCATCATTCCGTCCTAAATTAGAGAGGAACACAAAACCAAAGTTAGTGATTCACTATAAGCATTTTCAATACATAAATATCTTGGATCATGACATAGCATGGTTTACAACTCGTGTAAGCCACACAAAAATTGTACAAATACATTTAGGTAAGTATTAAAAACAGTAGTAACCAAAAAAAAAAGGGCAGATAAGCTTTTACCTGCTGTCGCAGTTGTAGATGGTCCTTTGGCCCAAGCAGTTGTCGATGCCTGGGATCCATCATTCCGTCCTAAATTAGAGAGGAACACAAAACCAAAGTTAGTGATTTACTATAAGCATTTTCAATAAAAATGCAACGCTTTTTCTAACGTATAGAAATTGTACACATACCTGTAGGTAATAATAATGATAATGCTCACATGCATGAAAAATGGTAATAACCAAAACAAAAGGGCAGATAAGCTTTTACCCGTTGTCGCAGTTGGAGATGGTCCTTTGACCCGAGCAGATGTCGATGCCTGGGATCCATCATTCATACCTAAATTAAAGAGGAACACAAAACCAAAGTTAGTAATTCACTATTAACATTTTCAATAAAAATTCAACATTTTACCAACATATAAAAATTATACAAATACTTGTAGGTAATAATATTGATAACGCTCACAAAAGTGTTAAATAACAACAAACCAGAACGAAAAACCAAAAGTATGCACAATTTTTTAAAATTTCTACTTGTTTAAGGTTTGTCTGTTCCTTTTCTACTTACATATATGTATAAATTTAAAGTTATACATAAGTTAAAGAAGAGGACGCATCGATTCTCTGTAACTCTGAGTTTCGCGCCGAAGCGCTCGTCAGGCAGAACTTTCTTTCGGAAAGCTCTGTCTGACGAGCGCTTAGGCGCGAAACTCAGAGCTACAAAGAATCGATGCGTCCGCTTCTTTAACTTATGTATACTTAGCTCTTCTACCACAGCATTGAGCACTTTATGCCAAGGTAGACTCTACCCCCACCTTAATAAATTTAAAGTTAACGATTTTCAGGAGTTTCAAGGAGTAAGTCGGGGGAAGTTATGCCACTTAACTTTATATATATTTACATTCAGCGCTGATTCACATCATCGTCAAGCCTCAACAGTTTCAACGCCAGTACTTACCTGTTATGGTGGATGCTGTCGCTTTCGCTGATTTTTTCTCTAGACAAGAATATGGAAATTCACTTATCATTGTAATTATGTGATTTTATATCCTACTTTAAATGGAGCGCAAAGCAATGGTAATAGTGCGGTATCCATATATGAAAAAGAGACAAACAAATATGTACATAAACGAATAAACAGATATATTAAAATAATTGAGCCAATTGTATAACAAGGAGTCCTTAGTGGCTCACCATTGGGATTCAAAGTGACTTCACATTCTATGTAGCATTTATACTATGCTATGTAATCTTTTTAGCTTTCTTCATCGGTGTAACTGACTTTCAAGAGAGGGACCGGGCCGTAACACAATTTACTTATTCTTAATTTCAGTTTCGCGTAATGTGAATTAAGGGTCTATTACTTCCTCCACCTCTAAATTCACATATGAATCCTGCTTCGGCGTTGGATGAAGTACAGCTGACATCATTATAGCGCCCATTGTTATTTTCATACACTCCGTACATTTCCGCGCAATTCTCTTCAGTTTTTTCGCCGTTAGGTTCTCCTCTTGCCCAGGGCCAATGTCCTTGATTGGTCGCATTGACTGTGCTGTTATCACTTAATCATCTCCACACTCCAGTTGATTTATCTTACCTCAAACCTATGAAGTATTTAACGGTATTCTCTTTTTGGATAATTCGATTCAGGAACTCCCATTCCTCACGACTCTCAATAGAAACAAGGTTATATCCATCTTGTTCACAGTTTTTTTTTGCTTCTTTCCCAATTGTACCAGTTACCATTGCTCCTATTGAAAATGTAGCTGGAACCATTGAAGTTATCCACGGGAGCTGAATGCAGAATTGAACAAAGACACATCCTATTCATTAACTGTTGACCTTATCAGTCGATAACACCTTGGGAGCAAGTTTAGAAGCAGAAACAAACTGCTCTAACACTCATATTCTTTGGAGTAAAATAGCATACAAACCAGCGTAGGTGAACGTTTATTCAATTGTATTCGAATTTAAACCACTCTTTTTGGTCGCTATGGGTAAGAATCTAAATCGGAATTAATTTATTTTCCTTGTTTTGTTTTGTAATTCGCTTCTTGTTTTTTGTTTTTATTTGCTGTTGTTGTTGTTGTCTTTTGTTTGGTATGCGATTAGCTTCATGCGAACGATATTTGCCCCATTTTCAAATTTCCACTCTTTACCGATCTTTCGAATAAGTATCCCTCTTAATACATTTTAGGTTTATTTTAATGTTGGATCCTAAGCGCAAATGTGTGGAACAAGCACAATGCTTTTTGTGCACTAATTTTATTGAACTATTTTTTCAACTAGCTCACCTGAACAATACAAAACCTTAATTTCGGTTATTTTTACCAAAAAATGGCTGCATCGATTGTAAATATAAAATGGTTTCGTGGTGTCTGAGTACATTGCGATATCTGAATTGCGGTGGGCATTATTTGTCCGACCAACGCAGTACCATCCTTTTTTCTTTTGACAAGCAAGCATACTTGATAATCAGCTTTCAAAAAGAAAAAAAAAAAAGAACATGTAGATGTTAGTCTAAACATTGTGCTTACCAGCATCACTCTTTGCGTAAACGGTTCTAGTTAGCACAAGAAGAGCAGAATATATCAGAAAACACACTTTCTCCATGTCAACAAACAACTGTCTTCCACAGTGTTCTCAAGATTTAAAAACAAAAATGTTTGCAAATCGCGGTATGATATGTGTATCAGGCCCTTCAATTGCGCAATTGTAATTTCGTCCAAGTCGAGCTAAGACAAGACTGTGAAAACCAAACACACGCACGTGTATCAAGCACGAATGTAGCTTTTCTCTTTCAGCATCTGAACATAATCTTTGTTTTCCTCTATGATTAACTTATAGCAATTGATTTTTCAGTTTTAAAATTAGTTCTCGTAAATCAGCCTTATCTCCTTTTTCTACAAATTCCTTCAGAGCTTATCAGCATAATCCTTGTGTTTAGCCTGAAAAGAGTCTGAGATTTCAGACTACTTTTAGCACTTTCTATTCTATTTCTATTGTTGGACAAAAATGAAAGTTCTGTTTAAGCACTGAATGATAAAAAATGAGAATGATTACGATGTAAACGCTTTAATGACGTTTACGATTATTACTAGACCTTTTTTTATTTTGATATATACATGTATATATCTATTTTTTTTGCTTTTTTAATTTTCAGGGGTAAATGTTCGGGCACTAAATGAAGGGTGGCTGTTAGCTGAAAAACATTGCATTCGCAAGACTGTTTCTCAAATATTCAATTTTACAACTTGCAAAGATAGTAAGTAGATACTAATTATTCAAGGCTTTCAAGTGTAACTTGTATCGCGGGAGACCAATGACTTGATCATTTTGTGTACGATCGAGCCCTTTCTTCATCCAGTATCAAGTAATTCTTTGGATGTTAACAGTTGCGGTTTTACACAATTACCTAACCTGCACTGGGGGCGTCTTACTAGTGCGAGCTAACGTCGTTTTGTGTACGATCGAGCCCTCTCTTTATCCAGTATCAAGTAATTCTTTGGATGTTAACAGTTTTACACAATTACATAGCCTGCAGTGGAGGCGTCTTAGTAGTGCGAGCTAGCGTTATAAGCTCGCGATCGTTTATCCGACTCGTCATGTTTAAATTGGAGTTAGAGTGGACGGTGGGGGTAGATGGGGCAGGGGAAGGGCAAAAAGACGCCTGCACGAAGAGGCTGTTAAAATGCCAAACGTCCCCCTGACTAGTTGAGATTTCACAAACTACTTTCAGCACTTTCTATTCGATTCTACAGTACTCTGCTGGATAAAACTGAAAGTTCCGTTTAAGCACTGACTGATAAAAAATAAGAGTACTTTCGATGTAGACGCTTTAATGACGTTTACGGTTATTACTAGACCTTCAAGGTTTTTTTTTTTTATTTTGATATACACATATATATATTATTTCAATTTTTAGGGGTAAATGAGAGTGGGCAATGAACAGGCAACCATCAAAATGAGTTAGATTAAAAACCGAAAGCACTATCTTCCGACAAAAATAGACACACGTAGAGCTGATGAGTGCAGCAGTGAGGAAGTTTTTTGTTAGCCAGGAAAGAAATGGCTTCGACAAAACCTCCTGCGCGGTCCAAAATACGAGCTGATAATTGCTGCACTCTATATTTTCCAGACGAAAATCCTTGAATATATCTGCCGTTAATCTATTTGAGAATTTTCTTCCATTTGATCGTTAACGATACCTGGAAGCAACAAACAACTGCACTCGAAGATTTACTCGCTATAATGTGTTTGATACAAACCGGCATACCCTGGTGAAATGGTGTGGCTGTTTTTTTCATCAACAAGAAAATGGCTTCACCAAAACGTTCTCTGCTGACGAAAATACAACTTCATATTTGCCGCATTCTATATCCTCCAGATGACAATCTGTGAGCGTAGCTACCATTAATCCGATCGAAGATGCTTCTTCCATTTGATCATAGACAATACGTTGAAGCGGACAAACGACAACTACACTCAAAGCTTGCCCGTCACTATTTCTTTCATAAGAACCAACACCTGAAATATCAGGCTTTTCCAAAAGCTGGTTGGCAACACAACCAGTAAATCCGTTCCCGAAACCAGTATAGAAATTGCCTTTTTTTGTTCCGATTTTAGTGCGCGAGACAATTTATATTCCGTGCTTGCTCGAGAGCAAAATCGAAACTAATAACTTCTCAATCAGAGTTCGCCATCTTTCCCTTTGTGCAGAAAAAGCAAAATGTCAGAATGACGTTCAAATGACACATTTGGCTCGTGATTGACAGCTGGAGCTTAACCGCACCAATCAGGAACTCCGTTCGTGGGCGAACAGAGTTTTGCAAAATAACAATGAGCAGGCGTAATCTTCACTTCCCTAGCCCCAACCCTCTCCTTATTTTTGACCGACGACCGCCCCCTTGACACCAATTTCTTTCTCTCGCTAGCCTTCAGCTGCCATTAAAATCAAAGATGGCGGCCATGATTTTCGTTAAGGAAATACTGAGCAGTCGCCCGCCAAAATTACGCCTGCTCTGCAGGCTACCAATTGCACGATATTGACTTTTGTTCTTTAACTACAAGTAATATATTCCGTTCAGGAAACATCAAATGAAAGTTATATTTCTTAGGATGAATTCAGAATGACACATTTGTTAAGTTAATCGATTGATTACTACAGCTGACAAGTGTCAAGAATTAATTTTGAAGTTACAAAAAAGAGATTTACGAAGGAGTTTAGGGCTCAGCTGGCCATATCTGATTTTGATATTCAATTGACTTGGAAGGATCCTGAAAATTCCACTGGAATTCAAAGCAATTTGATCACCGAATTGACAACCAACTGGTGTTGATATTTTCCTTGGTTTTACAACGTTCCAATGAAATCGGGAAAAAAAGGAAGGATGGACAGTAGTTAACATAGACAAGATCAAACATCTCTCCAAATGATAGAAAATCTGTCCAAAACATCAGTAACGCCAACGAAGGTCATCAGCTGCTTGAAATTACCGCGTTTTGATCGCTCAGCAAGTTGTGAGAACATCATAACCTCGGTTCCAGACCCCGACAGTTTCATACGTCCTGGCAAGCATGGCGACCTGAAGTAAGACTGTGTCAAAGATTTAACATTTCTGTCTTTTTTTTGATCGACAAAAAAGGTCCTTTGATTTGTATCAATACCGTTAGCAGCAGAAATTATGAAAATATCAAAGACAGATATAAACCTAGTTTTGCTACTTTTTTAAATCCATTATTTATCAATTAATTATTTTATACATTTTGTGAGCACGTAACAGATGGTTTTTCACTCTCGTAGATATCTTTTGTCTTTTGAATTTCTGTCTCTTCTCACGACGTCCTTCAGCGTTTCAGCGACATGATGATATGATCACGTTCAGTCTTAATCGTGTCTTTGTTTTCTGAAACTTCCTCTAGCATTTTTTTATCAAAGTGGCTAACTTAATTGTTAGGCTAATGAAGAGAAGTTTCGTTTGAGCAAGGACTGTCAAAAACAGAAAGAAGTTCCATGTAAACATTTATAAAGCATGTAGATATTATTATAAGAATGATTTAAGTTCAGTAAAGTTACCGTATCCCTTGAAATTATTTTATTCGACATGCTTTCTGGAAATATTTGTTTGTTTTCGTTTTCATCGAAGTTAATGTTCGGGTCCAAGTCAAGAAAGCATTTGAGCTGAAGCTTTGTTTTCACATAACTCATTCTTCAGGTAGTCCTTAATTGCTTAATGCTGTGTTCGTGATAAATGATTCATCGAGGAGAATGGACTGACCATGGTACTATTGCTTTGTCAAATAAACTACCCTCTGCGCCCCTACGTTGAATTTATGGCTTACGCAATCGTACATTCTGATACATGCACGTGCGTTTAATATTGAGAGCTGCATCTAATGATTGGAACTAAGGCGCCTGATATCCATGTCATGATGCGATTCACTGGTCAGTGTGGACTAGTCTTGTATTTTTGCAGTATTTCAAGGCATCCTTGTGCTATGGGGAGCTATATATGCAAATAATTATTCTGCTAAGTACACTGCCAAGATTGATAGCTCTATAAGTGGTTTACTATTTAAGTATGTTACCTGGTCATAAAAACCAGATGCCTCGGCATCGGGCAACACGAATTTTACTTTGCTTAATTGATTTGATAACTCTATAAACAGTAGTCCTGAAGGTCCAAATTATTGGTAGGTGTAGAAGGAAAGAATGAAACAGGAATACTGTCCAAATGCTCATTTTTTAATTTTCCTGCACGATTGTCTAACATACACAATTGAAAAGCAAGTCAACTTTTACTTTAAAAATTTTCGTTTTCAGAGTTGTGCGAAATGTCGTCTGTTCTCAGCTTCTTACAGTTTTCATAATTCAGTGTAATGATAAAACATTGTGAAACTGATTTGTCATATTTCTTCGGAAAAACTACGCTAATTATGCGCAAAACAAAACACAGCAGCCTTTGCATTGTGCGCTTTAGCTGATTCTATTGTGTATCAATCAATTACATTTACATTTCAATTTATTCTCATCACTTGCCTGGTTGATATTGTATTGATACCGTAAGGAGAAATTCTGTCTTGGTCACTTGTGGGAGTTAAAGGGTTAAAGACATTCTCCACCGGAGAGGGATATGACATTACAAAATTGTTAATGTTATCTGGGACGCACTCTTTTTTGCAGTCGCTCACTGTTTCGAAGGTGGCCAGCCCAGACTCAGTTCGTAAAAGGGTTAGATGAACTGTAAGCTCAGCGGAGCTCTGTGTATTTTTAACCAAGTGTAGGGTTGAGTGGTGATGTCTTTTCAGAGCTCGGAGGCTTCTAGTGGGTGCATATAACTCGATCTTTGTCTAAACGCGATCCATGACACAAGAAATTAGGCTTCATTGAAATGTTATGTAATAAATTGTTCATTTTAATTTTTTTTTTACTCTGATAATCTCTTTACCTACTGTTTTTAGGGATCAGCAGTTTTCCTTTTATTTACGCTATAGCATCAGTTCATCTTTTCACTTTACACCCTGACTTATTGTTATTTATGATCATACTTCAATCACAAAACCTTGCTTTTGTAAGGAGGACCATGATACACAAAAGATAACTGCCGTGTGTATCTCTAACTTAAGGTCTATCTTTCGCTGTCCTAGAGACAGGCAACAACCTGCCAAAGCGACATACCGAAGGGAATTTTATTGCCTCTCTATTTGATCAATTTGTTGCTTTGCTTATTTTTCTCGTTGGTAACAAATTCTTTAGTAGCTTCCGGGACAGTGGTTTGCCAAATGTAACTGAGAGGCGGAAAGAAAGTCTTTTTCTTCTAATGAACTCAATGATGAGCAAAAATTCTAAAAGTGTATATAAATATATATCAGTAATCCAGTGTATACTTACTTAATGTAACATAATTTCCATAGAAATCCCCAAAATCGTGTCACCAATTAATTTTCATCATTGTCGTCGTTTTTAACTCATTAATATATCATTACTTGTATCTCGTGATCGTAGGACAGAAATGCCAGGATGTTAGCTCTCTCGTTTCCTCTCTTCAGCACTTTCTCTCATTCTCCTATTTCACTTGCGCGTGTTTTGGTGAGTTATTCGTAATGGAGAATTCTTGACAGCGTTCTCCTTTCGTAATAATTTCTGTTGCAAGTCTTTTAATACTTCCATTGAGAAGACTTTGCTCGGAGAAAGTTTCTAAAAATCCTCCCAAAATGAAAACAACGACTTAATGAACCTCTATATAACGTGGTCCTTGGTAGGACGAACGATATTCTTTGTCCTAGTAATACGAAAATCTATGATTAAGTACCTTGATATTTTCAGTCCCTTGGGCTCATAAAAGGAAACGTGCGAATGGCGAAGAGAAAAGAGTAGGAAATTTTGCGACCACAAGATACAAAAAATGTTTATTTAAAACTATAAATATATGATTCACAGAACTTCGCGAAGCCAAACGGAGGAAACATAAGCGTTATAGACGAAATTTACATCATATGTAAAAAAGCGGCGCAAAATTACTACTGCAACGCAGTTAGGGGGAAAAGTGATCCAGGCGCGAATGTTGACAAATTTATAAACTTCGCTGCGCTCGAGGAAAAATAAGTAATAATAAAGATTGAATAAATAAATCGTTGGCATATTTTGAACCGTCGATCCCTAACATTTCCCCTCGACCCTCGGCTCTCGATAAAAACCTACTTTTTGTTCTTTTCGAAGCATTGTCAGAAAGTGAACAATACAATAATACATAAATTGCTTCAATTGTTAGAAAAACATGTAATAAAAATAATAAATTTAATCAATAAACGAAATGAATTGACTGGAAGGGGAATCTTGGTTTCAGGTTTCCGTTTGGGAAACGCATTGAAGGCGTTTGGGGAAGAAATCCTTTTTACTCTAGGCAATCTTTCTTTCTCTATCTCTGAGTGATAATGTCATTTAGTGAGCCACCATTGATTGAAATATCCATAAGTTATATCACAGAAATGGACTATATATATATATATATATATATATATATATATATATTTACAAATCATAAAACAACTTTACAAATATAGTTTCAGCATGAGTATATATTAGTGTGCGAGCAGTTTGTTTCTGCCTCTGAACTCGCTTCCAAGGTATTTAACACAATCCAGTTTTTATGTGATGGAATCAAGGGTTTCTAGAAACTGCACCCGTAATATTCATAGGCCTTCTACGCCTGGAAAAGAGGTCAACTGAAAAGAAAACACCGTGGGAAAGATTGCCAAAAGGCGACAGCTGCCGCGACATATTCGAAAGTTTACACTTGCTCAGATATTGATCTTGGTGAAGTTCTATTCAATTACGTAATTTTTTGCGGCAAAGAAAACAGGGATCTTTCAAGCTAGATTTGCTAGATCTGCCGGGTGAACTTGCTAAGCACGCAGTCAGCTAAAATAAGGAAAGAAGGCTGTTACCAAATACACAGGCACCAAGTGAACGAGGAGTACGATATCTTCTTCAAAACCAATCGACTTAAGTCTTTGTAATTCTGTGATCAACCAATAATAATAATAAAGATCTTTATTAAAAGAAGCACGTCCAGAAACAAAACGTCTGGACTTACAATTTCCTACATATATCTATCTATTATGTATATACAAAACTAAGTAACTACACAAATTCGAAAAGACATCTATTGAAAAAGCAACGTTTAAAGCGTTCGGTTCTGACTGGAGGCAGGATGTAATTATGTCCTCTTTTCCTGAGGCTCCTAGCTCTCTGAGCTGGTAAAAGTTCATGTAATTAATGGATTTGCGCTGTCAGAGGTTATCTCGTCCCAAAGAAGCCTGTCTTTCATTCTAATTACATCCATTATGGGAGTGTATTTGCTAGTGTAGCCATAACGTAAAGCTCTCTCGCTTACAAAACTTGTCAATATGAGAGAGATATTTACTGCAGTGGGCAGAAGCCCACACCTCAATTGCGTAAGTGAAAAATGACATAATTAGACTGTCAAACAGCAGTGTAAGTTCTTGTAGTGAGAAGCCGTAGTATTTGCAGACTCTGAGGATGTACAGTCTAGAACTTGGTTCGTGCGAATGAGTGCGTTGATTTTCTCTTGACGCACAATGTTCTCTGCTTGGTTACCCCGATGCGCTGTTTTGTTTCTGACTTTGCAGAGATGCTTTACCAGGGAGGACATGTAAGGCGGGTCCCTGGACGATACTCTAACCCGGACGAGTGGAAAACTCTCATTGAACGCTTTCTTCAGGATTATCTAGGTTGTTGATAGAATTCCAATCGAAAGCACTAGGCTTAGTCTCCATAGCAATTTTGCGGTGGTCTCTAGTATCGCGGAAACTGACATATTTCCGTTGAGGTTTAGCCGGGATAGAGGGTAGTACGGTGACAGCCAAATGATCAGATCTCACCAGACCCTTGTGCACCTTACCGGGTTTCCAAAGCAGTGGACAGTTAGTCAGAAAAACATCAAGTATTTTGTCCCGCCGAGTAGGTACTTTAACCATCTGATGCAGACCATGTTGTTGCATAAGATCTTTTATTTGCAGCTGATTTATGTCACCTGCAATTACGATCTTGGCGTTCGGATCATCGTGCAGAATTTGATCACAGGTTTCAGATAGGAAATTCAGTAGATCAGCTGGTTCGTAGATGGGGTCAGGCGGATGGTAAACACTGGCAGCGAAAAACTCGGAATTTGGAGTTGTTATTTTGCACCAAAGAGTCTCGAACTCAACTGTCCTTTGGCGTTGATTGCTTTTATTTTCCAGTCCTTCCTACAGATGGCACCAACCCCTCCACCGGCACGTACCCCATTCCGGTCCTTTCTAACCATCACATAGCCGTCAGGGCAGATCAAGTGGGACAGGATTTTCTTGTTTAGCCAAGATTCCGAGACAAAACAAAGATCAATATTATTACTGCTCAGTTCAGCATACAAGGTTGGGGCAGCATCAGCTTTCACTAGAGAGCGAGCATTTATAACCATGCATTTCGGAACAACTTTAGGAGCAGTAGGAGTCTTTTCAATTTTCACTGAAATGAGCGATCGGGATAGATTTGTCGATTTATTTCGCATTGTCGTGTAACGCTTGTTGACGTTGCGTGACGGACGACGCGAAACAACAGTAGGAATATTTGAGAGCGAATTATTCCGCTTTTCCTTGACCCACTTGCCAGCTCTACAACCCCGATAAGCCATTCTTCTGTGCATGTGGTTTAAGGTAGGGCGAAACTGTGGTGTAGATGTTCTATTTGGACGTAACCGGTACAGCTCATCTCTGGAATAAACGTAGCGACGGGTCGAGATGTCACGGGTAAAATTAGTATAATCAACATAACGTAAGTTGCCAACAACATGTTCAAAAGTTCTAGAAAGCTGTGGAACTGTTGCTTGATTTTGACTGTCGAGGCCCTAACATTGTAAAGTAGCGGTATTGGGGCCAGGATTGATTTCGACATCCATTGCCACGGTTAGATCCACTGCAAAGGGACGAAAAAGGCTGACATATCCGTGCTTAGTCCAAACGCTAACTGGGCGAGATGAGAAGCTTGAGTTTCGTAGCTTGTGCGATAGAACATGGCTAACTTTAACCCTACTATGCGCTGAATAGCCTCTTAAATTGTAGAAGAACGGGGTACTTCGAGTTAGTTCGAAAGCCCCAGCGAGAAAGGCAATAAAAAGTGCCGCCTTTCGTAACGTGGCCGCCATATTGAGCGCTAAACAAAGATTCGCCAACCAGTCAACAGATGTTGCTGTTGTTTATTTTGTTGTTAACTCACCCGAGGTTTAAATTATCCCACATCTTAAAGCGGTAGAGATGCTTAAACAAATTGCATTTCAAAGACAATGACTTGACATTTCATTGTAGTCTTGTAAATTGTTGAAATAACTAGCCGTTCCTTGATAAAAGATGTCGACTTTAGATCAAATGATAAGCTTTTGTATTTCGTATCATCTTTGCTTTCACTGTACTTAAAAGAGAAAGGCGCTTCACTTAGAAAATTCTCTGGTAACGTGACCCCAGCTATTGAAATGCATGTCTTACGGCACTCGCTGTGTTGCAGAGTTTGGAACAATGTAACGAAACATGCAGAAATTGTTTGTGTGACTACAAATCGATTTTTTGTTTACAATTGCTGAATATTTATCACAAGGCAATAAAAAGCGAGCGGAGATTCCTTGCCTTCCTTCCGAAAATATCTACTGAAGGTTCAAAGGCGAAAACTTGCTTTCCTTTTGTTAGCTTTCCGGACTCATATTTATCGGGTCATCGTCCAGTGCGAGAGCAAAATTGGAGCCGCACGGGGTGATATCAAATGCGAGCGTAAGGTTTTTGTGGATTGTAAAGCTTTCGTATGTCAGGTAATTTAGTGTTAACAACTGGGTTGAAAACGTAAATTAGCCACCGTAAAGGGTAAAAAAGCTGACGTTTCGAGCGTTAGCCCTTCGTCAGAGCGAGAGAAGAGACGATGCGGATTCTGTGGGTTTCTGATAAATACTTTCCTGCTGTCTCATCCCGTAAGGCAGCAAAAGGGACTCGGTAGGAACACTTCTCAGGCACAATGATGACTTCAGGCTCTGTAAGTAAATCTTTTACAGGAGCGATAATTTGGTCATAGCACAACTGAAGAATACTTTCGTTCCGTTTGATTTGGTCACCTTGCAAAGGTGCTCGGCTCTGTTCTTGAGGAGACAAGGAAGTTTCGTCACCTAGAGATCGATCTTCACAATTCTCATTAAGTAAAATTCCGAAACTGGAAGCACTCTTTTTAAAAATATCCTCCACATCGCAAACGAATGCAGCAATGAGGGTGTCGATTTTTATTTCGGGGCTCACTCGATGGTCAATGTGTCCATTTGCTTTTAAGACCCACAGATGAACATGTCGTTCACAATATGAAATGTACAAAACAGCACAATTGCTCTCTTTACTCACAATGCTCTCGATCCCAGGACGATATGTTGAATCAGTTGAGATGTGGCTTTCAGTTAAGAGTTTGTCCGCCATTAATTCTGCAAGGCCTCTTGCACGTCTCAGCTCCTCCACGTTGAGAGAATCTCGCAGGCGTCCGTTGGCACACAGCATTTTACGCAACAACTTGTAGGGGAAATTACCGTGCTCTTCCAAGAGAGACGTTTTAAATTCATCGTTTCCTTTGAGAAAATTTCGCAACTTTTCATAAATTTCAATACTTTGACGAAGATACTGCATTGCATCCTCTAACTTTGATTGCGACATCTTTACTCGAGTAATACCGAGGAGGCTCTCAAAGTAAATCATATTGCCTCTAATTTTGCTGCTCATCGAGCGCGCTTTGTTAAAGAATTTCTCCGATTGGTCATAATTTCCAAGCGATAGAGAAACATGTCCAAGTCTTAGGTAACTCAATCCCTGTCCTCTCTTATCACCAACGTTCATGCTGATAGTTAGCAGTTTTTCGTATAGTTCTGTAGCCTTCTGGTAGTCATGAAACGAATAAAACACATCTGCAAGGCCTGCGTAGCACCATCCTTCACAATTTCTGTCGCCAGTTTCTGTACTGATGGTAAGGGCTTTGTCAAAATGTTCCTTAGCCGCCTTATTTTTACGAAGTGATAGAAACACACCTCCAAGGTTCACGTAGCATCTCCCTTCTCCTTTCCTGTCGCCAATTTCTGTAACGATAGCAAGTGCTTTCTCGTAATATTCTTTAGCCTTCTGATGTTCACCGAGTGATTCAAACAGAGCTCCTAGGTTCCCGTATTGTGTTCCTTCTCCTTTCCTGTCACCAATTTGTGTTGCGATAACAAGTGCTTTCTCGTGATATTCTTCAGCCTTCTGATATTCACCGAATGATTGAAACACACATCCAAGGTTTCCGTACTGTGTTCCTTCTCCTTTCCTGTCGCCAATTTGTGTTGCGATAACAATTGCTTTCTCGCAATATTCTTTAGCCTTCTGATATTCACCGAATGATTGAAACACACATCCAAGGTTTCCGTACTGTGTTCCTTCTCCTTTCCTGTCGCCAATTTGTGTTGCGATAACAATTGCTTTCTCGCAATATTCTTTAGCCTTCTGATATTCACCGAGAGATAGAAACACATCTCCAAGGTTCCCGTAGCATACTCTTTCTCCTCCCCTGTTGCCAATTTCTGTTGCGATAGCAAGTGCTTTCTCGTGATATTCTTTAGCCTTCTGATATTCACCGAGTGATCGAAACAGAACTCCTAGGTTCCCGTACTGTGTCCCTTCTCCTTTCCTGTCGCCAATTTCTGTTGCGATAGCAAGTGCATTCTCATGATATTCTTTAGCCTTCTGATATTCACCGAGAGATAGAAACACATTTCCAAGGTTCCTGTAGCATACTCTTTCTCCTCCCCTGTCGCCAAATTCTGTTGCGATAGCAAGTGCTTTCTCGTTATATTCTTTAGCCTTCTGATATTCACGGAGTGATTGAAACACACATCCAAGGTTCCCGTAGCATGTCCCTTCTCCTTCCCTGGCGCCAATTTCTGTTGCGATAGCAAGTGCATTCTCATGATATTCTTTAGCCTTCTGATATTCACCGAGTGATCGAAACACACATCCAAGGTTCCCGTAGCATACTCTTTCTCCTCCCCTGTCGCCAAATTCTGTTGCGATAGCAAGTGCTTTCTCGTGATATTCTTTAGCCTTCTGATATTCACCGAGAGATAGAAACACATTTCCAAGGTTCCCGTAGCATACTCTTTCTCCTCCCCTGTCGCCAAATTCTGTTGCGATAGCAAGTGCTTTCTCGTGATATTCTTTAGCCTTCTGATATTCACCGAGTGATTCAAACACACATCCAATGTTCCCGTAGCATGTCCCTTCTTTTTCCCTGGCGCCAATTTCTGTTGCGATAGCAAGTGCATTCTCATGATATTCTTTAGCCTTCTGATATTCACCGAGTGATTCAAACACACATCCAATGTTCCCGTAGCATGTCCCTTTTCCTTCCCTGGCGCCAATTTCTGTTGCGATAGCAAGTGCATTCTCATGATATTCTTTAGGCTTCTGATATTCACCGAAAGATAGAAACACATTTCCAAGGTTGCCGTAGCATACTCTTTCTCCTCGCCTGTCGCCAAATTCTGTTGCGATAGCAAGTGCTTTCTCGTGATATTCTTTAGCCTTCTGATATTCACCGAGTGATTCAAACACATTTCCAAGGTTCCCGTAGCATACTCTTTCTCCTTTCCTGCCGCCAATTTCTGTTGCGATAGCAAGTGCTTTCCCATGATGTTCTTTAGCCTTGTTATATTCACCAAGTAATTCAAACACACATCCTAGCCTGCCATAAGTGATTGCTTCTCCACTTTTAATGCTAATTGTTTTATTGATTACAACTACGCTTTCAAAAAGTTTCTTGGCTTCTGCAAACCTACTTCTTCGTAAATATTTGTCTCCCAGTTCTTTCATTGATATTCCAGCATTGTAGAATATGTCAATAAGTTTAATGGTGTAACTTATTGCATTTGTGTAACCAGAGATTGCATAGTACGCATTAAATATTACCTCAGAGACATCAAGGCCCTTAATACCAAAGTCTAGGTTGTTGAGTAAGATTACACATTCATCACACAAATCAGAGGCTTGTATACCACGATCAGTCTTCAGAAGATATGTGGCAACATCCAAACCTATTTTGATCTTCTCTAGGATTTCACGCGTGTTATTCATCGCTCTTTTGTGTCTTACAGAATGCCTTCCTGAAATGAAATAAGCAAAAAATAGAGAAAACTTGAATAACTAAATTAGATGATGACTTTTGGAAGCCATCCTCGTGCAACTATTTTTCATGCAGAACGCTCACTTTCCATGAAAGCTTGTTGGTTTAAGCGTAACATTCCCTTTTTCGTTTTTCCCCATAATTTATTATCTGTGCATGGAAACAATAATTGTTGAAAAATTGTGAAAAAAATTGTGTAAAAATGCGTAAAAACATCCAATTTTGAGACCCAGCCTATCGCGGGGGAGGGCAGGGGTGCCTCTCAGAACCTTTACCAGATTTTTACCTCAAAATCCCAAAAGTATGCGACCCATCCTGGTAACTATATTGAAAATTCATCTCCATAATAGTCAATCCAGTCCTAAAAATGCCATCTTATCCTGATGCACATCCCCACTAGCCGGGGACACCCACCCATATCTCTCGCTCGTAACAGTGTCACATTGGATACCAAGTTCTGGACATAACTTTACTTCGGGGGGGGGGGGTATGTTGCTGTACGATAAAATTCGGTTGACTTCCCATTATGGTTCTGAAAATCATGTGATCTCTTCCAAAATCCTCCGTCGCCCATCCCCCGGCGGTCAATAATGACCCGTCTCTTAGATGGGAAAACGATAATTAAACAACTTCAAACTGGTCCATATTAACAATGATTCCTTCTGCTGATGTTTTATCAGCGCGTAAGTAATTCAGGTAAAATTTATCAAAAGTATGTCAGATTTAAAACTTCGTTTTTTGAATTCAATGGGTTGGTAGTTTAATTTCTGTCACAGAACACTATTGTATTATTTTTTTCAACCGCCCCATCGCCTCACTCTGGGCAGGCATACAGCGAAATTTATTTTCGGCGCCTAGAATACTTTGTTGAATATCATTTCCTAAGGAGGCTCTTTAAGATTTTTTGACCGGACGAGATCTGGGTACGAACATAGCGAGAGTGTCAACTTACAAACAAACATGGTGGCTCGATACAATCGCACGATTGTCATCTGAAATGGTTTGTTAAAAACATTCTAATGCGATACAGTTTTGATGTGATGGAATCAAGGGTTTGCAGCAACTGCACCCGTTATGTTCATAGGCCTTCTACGCCTGGAAAAGAGGTCAAGAGAACAGAAAACACCGTGAGAAAGATTGCCAAAAGGCTACAGATATCGCGACATATTCGAAAGTTTACGCTTGCTCAGATATTGATCTTGGTGAAGTTCTATTCAATTACGTAATGTTTTGCGGCAAAGAAAACAGGGATCTTTCGAGCTAGATTTATCGCGTTTCCTTCGGTGGAATTTCCAAGATTTGCTGAACCGTTAAACATATTTGTGCCTTCCTAATGACTGTTGATATAATAAATTCATAGGACCAAATTGGAGATAGAGGAAAAAAACAAAAAATTGCAAAAAGCTAGGAAACTGGCTTTGAAACTCCTATTTTTTTCGGCTTTTAATGATCGGCATGGCAAATTTTCCTATTTTGTGAAAATTTTTAGATTTCAACGAAGCAAATTGAATAAAATAAGAGGCACAGCCAAACTATCACTGGCGAGCGCCTCCCTTCGTGGAGCCTTAGCTTAATATCGAAAATCCTTTTTACAATATTTACTACAGCAGACACTAGTCCGAACCTTATTCACTGCCCTTTTGATGGCTTTTAGTGACCTTGAAGAGCGAAAACATAAACATTTTTTTAGAAAAACATTACGCTGGCGCACGCGCCAAAATTAAGCAAAAACCCTATGGAGCCTTCTTAAACGATAGGCAATTTTGTTTTTTCACATGCGACGTAACAGGCCACTGAATATTCGAACTACTTTAGTTACGCCTAGAGCTTGATTCTCCCAATATTTGTCTGACAGAATGATAATATACACTCATTAATAAAAATGAAAATTAACGCGTGGCACCCATAGAACTATACGCAGAGAAAGACAGTTCGTTCACCTTTGAAAACAGTATCCTTGTCGTTTGATAAAAGAAACCAGAAGCAAGAAACTGAAAGAAAACTTAGCCTGTCAATGATAAATGCAAATAAATATACGTTCTTGTCCACGCGTGAGGTGATGATGGCTGTATATTCGCCGAGTTATCTTTTTTTTTTTTTTTTTTTTTTCGCGTTTTTGAAGATCGTGGAGGTCCATAAAAAACGCTAAAGAAGCTAATATTCAGCCTTCTTGACCGAACATGCTTGGTCAATAAAGGATTTACTGCATGGCAAAAATATATTTCGCTTGGACAAAACTAAAAAATTACTTATTTATCTAAAAAACTGGGAAAGAAAGCCAACTGTGTTTGTAGCAAGTCAAACTTGACTGTTTTCTGCCTTTATGCGACTCCATCGCTGACATTGTCCAAAATTCATTTCAAGAACTGGGAAAGAAAGCACGTCAAAGTTCACTGTGTACTGCCGCTTTTTGCGAATCCATCGCCGACATTGTCCAAAAATTAAGAACTTGCTTTCTCGCCCGGGATCAAAGAGGGTGATCCCAAGCGGGCAAGATGGGCCCGTGTTGCCTGTTCGGGTAGTATATTAGAAGTAAGGATTCGCTTCGTATTGCCTACGGGTGCTGCCAGCCATATGATAAATAGTGATATTACAAAGTAAGGACTTGACTGATCCAAAAAGGAGAATTGTTTAAAAGTCATGTCTGCAATATCTCCGCTTTTACACTTAGTCTTACAACGTGCATAGAAAAAGATAGAGGTTTGTGCATTTTCATCATAATTTTTTTGCTCTTAAAATTTTATCTGCCATGTGATGATCGCGTGACATACGTAACCAAAAACAAGAAACTGAAATAAAACCCGTAGAAGAAAGATTAATGCAAATAGCAAGAGTCACGCGTGTGAAAAACAAAATATTGATTTGAACGATAAAAAAATCACTGCGCCTCCAAATCGTCACCAGCTTTAAGAGGGTCTCGATGAGCTTTTACGGTCATTGTTTGAAATTTGCGACATTTTACGGCTTAAGCTGAATTTCTTTCCGTTGCGATTAAGAGAAAAATTTTCACGGTTAATTTTTTACGACTCTTGGTTGAAATTTGTCGATTTTTACGTCTAACGGCTAAGTTTTCTGTCATTTTACGTTTAACTCCATTTACCCCACTTAAATATCTCCAAATTTCAGCAAGCTTATTTTAGAAATATGTCAGGGTTTAGAGAGATAGAGTATAAATGAATTAGTTTTTTTAAGCTACTTACCTTTTGAAAAATGCAAAGTTTCCGAGTTCAGTATCCTGATCGTTTGATGGATGAAACCAAAATCAAGAAACTCACTGCAAAACAAAGATTTATGAAAATAGCTAGTGTAAATATATTTTAAAAAACAATAAAAGTAATAGTAGCAATAATTACCAGTGTAGACTGAGATGAGATAAATGGAATCTTTCTCTACTTCTGAGATTGTTTGAAAAGCTGGATGCTCTATCATAGAGATTTCACCGAATTTCGGTCCTAAATATTTCAGTTTTCAGAGACGAGAGAAGATTATTACTCCTGTTCATTCTTCTTCTTACCTTGCAAAAATAAATCGTGTCTCTTTCGGTGTTATTTCTGATAGCGTGACAAACGAAACCAAAATCAAGAATCTGAAAAAAAAACAATTCCCGCAAAACAAAGATTGGAGAAAATTAACTCGGGTGAAGACAAATAATAACAATACTAAGTACTAACAATAATCAAATTACTAAAAAATTTTTTAACATATGTGGTGTTCTTTTTCCTCGTTTCTGTTTGTTAAAAAAAAAACCTCCAACAGAAAAGAGAAGTAATATCACCAATGATGATACGAACACATTTTTCACAGGTTATCATTAAGATCTCATTACTAATTCTATTTACTGTCTCCCATACAGTTCTTGTGATGATGGTTTGGAAAATTTAGTATTGGATCAACTTATAATCCCCTAATTGATATTTCTTTTTATTCTCATCGCTTGTCTGCTTGATATTGTATTGATATTGTAAGGAGAAATTCTGTCTTGGTCACTCATGGGAGTTAAAGGGTTAACCTCTTGGAAAAATTGCAAAAGGACTAAAAAGTGATCTTCACCGCTCACACCAGTTTTAAGGACTTCAGAGCTACAACGAAAGTTATTGAGGGGGAAACGAGCATTTTATAATAACAGTTGCGGCATTTTGCAAGAATAAATGCATTTTGTAATACGCATCACAGAAATTTGTGACAAAATCGAGTCACGCATTTTGTTATCATTAATGGCTGCAACATTTTGTAGTAATCGTCGGTCTGTGCAATTTCTAACAACATCCTACGGCAAATTGTAATATGTTGCTCCTGCAAAAAAAGTATCATTCCACAGACTGGGTATTTGCAGTTTTCCTCCTCTGAATAATGATTTGAAAAGCATTAAGATAGGCATCAGACGGCAAAACACATTTGCAATGGCTACAGAAATGTACCCAACCGTAAAGGCACACAGAACCGCGCACTGGTTGTGGGCACAAAGTTGGCAAGATCACATTTTCCGCCTCATATCCTTTGCAAAACAACAATGTAAACATTTGTTTTCTTTTGGAAACAGATAGAGACAATATTATAAAGAATATACCACTTTCGTGACTCGTGCACAAAAGATTGTCACAAGAATATTTAATCTCGCCTAAAACAGGCTCAGAATCAGATCTGTTTCATCGGTGAAGGGTGATTCTCGCTTGATTGCCTGCTGTGGATCAATGGGAACTTTGTCAAACATTCAAAAGTTTTGTTTTTGTGTTGATGTTACTAAAATCAGGAATGGGGAGCGCAGATCGCAGAACGGAGTACGGGGAACGGGGAACGTTGGGCGGCGAACGAGGAACAAGGAACCGGAAACGGGGAGCCGGGAATGACAGTCTTCTATTCAGACCCTTTTTCCGTGTTGTTATCCGCCATTTTAAACTGTTATGCGGATTACCGCTGTACTTTCGGTCCCAGTTCTTGTTCTTGGTTTCCCGTTCCCCGTTCCTGATTTTAATAATAACATCCATCTCGTGTTGACCCAAATTCAAACTGTTGTTTGTGTTTCAGTGTCTCTACAGATGTGTGATAAGCTTTTATATCATTATTTATGTGAATGTAAAATGAACTGTTTCAGAACGGTTGGACTAATCAACACATCTGTAGTCTACGCAGTCAGCTTCTGCTGTTGTTTGGGATAAGTAAGCGTGAGCTGCTCTGGTCAGTTATCGAATCTTAAACAACGCTGGTCTTCCCCCCGAACAATCCCCGGGCATTCGACTGTCGTCTGTGCCCAAGAAGAAAGTAATTTAAACTTGCCAAGGTGGGATGGAAATCTAAACTGAAAGTAAATTTAAACGAGCCAATCTTCAACAGTTCAAATACTCGGGGGGGGGGGGGGGTCTCCCTGAAAGGGATGTTGAATTTTTTAACTACTCGACTCATAATGAGTTCTTTTGTACAGTGTACATAGAAATGACGTTGAGCTAAGCTGAAACCAGCTAAATAAAAGTTGCACATCTACACTTATGAGGCGTTGTAGTTCGAAATGGCATAGCTTTGGTTGCGTTTTTGCTTATGAACACGGAGACTTCCGTCAACAGTTTTAAAAGTGGAGCATTTAGAAAACGCTTCTTTTCTCCGAAGACAAGTGAAAACGGAGGCTTTTGAAAACGTTGACCAAAACATTCGTTCCATATATACTCTATATATTTCTCTTTGCGTTTCAGGTGATCAGTTCATGTTGAGGAGAGTCGCAAATGCATCGAAATGTGCGTTTCCAGTTTATACACATTATTCTGCACAATGAAGACCGAAACGAACACTAGTGTGGCAAAAAATATCTTCTTTCTTTTTGTTGGACACAAGAACTTACTCTTTTGAAACCGCTTAGTGTGTTCGGGGCCAAATGGGCAAGGTATTTTTTTCGTCTTCGATATCCATTAGATTTCTTAAAAGTGGATCCGAAATTGTCAAAGTGTCATAAGTGATAACTTCGTTGCTAGCTCGGATCGGAATCCACCAATCACAACATTATGTTGACCTGGTAATCTTTGGATTTCAACTTCCACAAGTGAATAATCAGAGAACAAGGATTTTGATCTCGAGTTAAAATATTATACATCGTCAGTGCATGCCCTGAAAATTGGCGCCAGAGCCAGTTTTATGTTGCATGCTTGCGATGTTACAGTGTCATTCCAAAGTTCGAAGGTTATCGAATAGTGTGGTGTAGCAGAGGGGGAATATTTGTAGAGTTATGGCGAAATCACATAAACCTTCTCGTGATATTACAGCGGAGAAGAAAGCTGGTACATTGAAATCTGGTGTTGCAGTCGATAAGAAGAAAAATAAAGTGAAGAGAAAGGAAAGTTTTTCACTGTACATCCACAAAGTGTTGAAGCAAGGTCATCAAGATACTGGAATTACAACCAAAGCCATGGGTATCACGAACTCTTTCGTTAGCGACATTTTCGAGCGCATAGCTATGGAGGCATATCGCCTGACAGAGTACGGTAAGAAGTCGACAATGAGTTCCCTTGAAATCCAAACTGCTGTACGGCTGCTTCTGCCAGGTAAAGTTGCAAAGCATGCAGTTAGCGAAGGCACGAAGGCTGTCACTAAATACACATACAGCAAGTGAACGAGGAGTACGATATTTTCTTTAAATCCAATTGGGCTTACTTCTGTGTAAATCTGTGATCAACCAGTCAACAGATGCTGTTGTTGTTTATTTTATTGTTAACTTAGTTGAGGTTTAAAGCAGTAGAGATGCTTAAATAAATTGCATTTCAAAGACAAGTTTTCCAACTTTTCTGAAATGACTTGACGTGCGCATATCGCACTTTTCATTGTAGTTTTGTAAGTTGTTGAAATAACTAGCCGTCCATCGAAAAAAGATGTCGAATTTAGATTAAGTGATTAGCTTCTGTATTTCGCAATATCTTTGCCTTCACTGAAATTAAAAGAGAAAGCGTTTCACTCGGAGAATTCTCTGATAGCTTGTCCCTAACTATTGACATGGAGACCTTACAGCACTCGCCGTGTTGTAGAGTTTGAAACAATATTACGAAAGACACACAAATTGGTCGTGCGATGGGCTGCAAATAAGTTTTTGTTGAGTTATTTTTTTTTATAAAAAAATAAATAACTCTATGTTAACGAGTAGAGTGGTATGTTGTTTGCACCAATCAGATCGCCGCATTAGGTTATGTATCTCGCACCGATCAGATTGCCACATTAGGTTATGTATCTCGCACCAATCGGATTGCCGCATTAGGGTATGTATCTCGCACCAATCATATCACAGCATTTAGATGTCTTGCACCAATCACGGCCTTTGGGTATTGTTTTGTTATAAATTATGTCATGGAATCAGGTTGCCGTGCACAGAGAACGAAGTTAAACAGAACATTTGGGCCCATTTGATGAGTGTAATGGCCTTCGCGAGAGCCTCGTCGATTGAGGTCGAGATTTATTAGGATATGAAAGGTTTGTATTTAACTTGTTGCATCATTTTTTTTTAGTTAAAAAGGGGTTTTTTTTTCGCTCCTTTATCTCACAACGCATACGCCAGACAACTAACATTCCATCGCGTTCTATGAAAACAACGTCTAAAGTCCGATCAGAACATACCCAATCATTGCACTACATGCACATTACACCATTTTTCACGTGCTTGAATTTTATTCCACCAATCAAATTCCACTTGTCCATATTAGACTATGCTCTATCACGTGCCATCTCCTGGTGAACAACTTACATTTTATCACATATTCTAACCGTATTATCCAACCCCACTGAAAAAAAATTCACATGAAACTCAATGCTACTGATAGCGGCTTTTTCACGCAATTCTCCCGCGTTTTGACTTTTTCTACAAATAAAATGCGCTTTTAGCTACGTTGGACCTAACCCCTGGCGTGTTAATTCCTTCTAGACAACTTGCCTTTTTTTTACGTTTTTCACGCCCTGGGGGCAAAGTCCAGAAAGGCAACGATCAATCAAGGAGACCACTTTGAATTATTATCCTTTTTTCTCGTTCAGTGAATCTTCACTTATTCGAGATCGCAATATATTCTTGGTTAGGGTCTATTGGAGATACAAAAGAGTTTCAGGTTGCTTTTCGTTGTAAAATTACGTGGAATGATATTTTTGTTGAAAGCGTAGTCTCTTCCGCAACCGTCACGCAAAGTGCTCTCTCTCTAACGAGGAATATAGGGCGTTATGTGACGAGACCAAACAATGGCCACGAAGGAGACTACAGTGAGCGTGGCACCGATGTATTTTATTTTTGCTCAAAATTATTAAGACAATAGAGAAAATAGACCCCAATATACCTGTGTGAGTCTGGATTAATTAGGTTTTTTTCTTTCTCTTAAAGTGAAATAATGCGATATTTTCGTTCTTTTGAAAGTTATGAAAATACTAGGAACAGAAAGCGTCCCATCTCGACCTACCCAGCTTAAACAAATAACCCTTTTATGCTACGCATGCCTATGTTTTACAACTGCGGAATATTTATTACAAGGCAATGAAAAGCGATCGAATATTGCCTGCCTTCCCATCAAAACGATCTGCCATAGACTCATACGCGAAAACCTCCTTTCCTTTTCCTTAGTTTTCTAGACTCATATTTTGTCGGATCATCGTCCAGTGTGAGAGCAAAACTAGAGCTGCATGGGGTAATATCGAATGCGAATGTAAGGGGTTTGTTTCTTTGGAGCTTTCGTGCGTCGACCTACGTTTCCCCGCGGGGGAAAAGCAGCTGGAAACTGAGACTCTTCTTGAAAAATTATTTGTGGTATTATAGAAATACCAGAATTGTTGATTCTCAGAAAACAACAGAGGATTTCGGGCTATTGAATTGAAACCATATGCTAATTTAAGACTTTCGTTTCGCGAGCCGATGACAGCAACATTACCTTACAGCTCAGTTCCTTAGGCTTCTTGGGGTCCTAGTCACTCGAATGAAATGAAAGTGGTTCTTTACACTTTTACTTCTAATTTTTCTCTTTAAAGAGAGGAGGGGGAGGGTAGAGGGCTGACGTTTTGCATTCATTAAACAGGTGAAACGATAGATATTTCTGAATGCCGCGTACAAAAACCAAGGAGTGAGTGCGAATACTTAAATTTGGATCGGCTTATAATTCAGAATATACGGAAACATTGAAAGAAATTGATTTCTACTTAACGCTTGATTAAGTTTTCTAAAATCTTGATCTTCTAAAGAGCTAGCTTTCCTTTTAGAAGTGCCGAACATTTATACAGATTGCAATAATTTTGTATTTGTATATCATCGTCCTTAGCCAGTTTCAGAAAGGTTCTTTGGTGGGCTTTATAATGGTGTTGAAAAGCCATCGTTAGGTTTTGTCGTTTTTGAATGAAATAGATAGAAATAGATGAAAACCATTTATTAAACCATTTTGTTCATTTATTTATCGAATTTCGTTTTTGTTGTTTTTATATGATACACCATACCTTGTTATTTGAAAATAAAAACGTTAAAACAGGTTTTACAACTTGATACATTTGACGCTGCAGTTTAATTCAACGTCATCCAACCTCCGGAATTTATGACTTTTTAACTTTTATTCTTAACTCATTATTTCGACTGTGCGTGAACAAAGTGAATTGAACCATTGAAATGCTTTCCTTCAGTACGCGCATGCGCGAAATGCTGACTACGAACTTTTTCCCATACAAACTTATCCCATATGAGTTATACTGATTTTTTTCAGGTTTGACATGCATGTACCTTAAAGGAGCTTATTTAAAGTATTCTGGGTACGGTCCTAAGAAGAAATTTCTGGAAAACTATTCGGGTATTTGTGATGACAAAACAATTAATTACCGATCTCTAACCCTAATTTTGGGGTCTGCATACTTGTTTCTTTCAGTTTTGTTTTCATCTCTATGTTTATCATTAAAACATTCCTGAGATAGGAAGCAAGTTTTAATTATGTTCGCCGTCCTTTGTCTCCTCCAGATTCTGCTGTGATATCTTCACGCTTGCTGTCTTGACGGGATCATTTTGGGCGTATACTGTTTGGGGCTGTTCTTTGACAAGCTTTGCACTGTTTTCGCGGGAAAGGATCAGATCTGCGTACACAAGGCCACGGTATGGAGCGGGCTTCTACATTGAACATGGAACATAGAATAATACCTTATGAGCAGATCGTAAAACAAGAGACATTAAAATAACGATAGCAACAGAATAATGAGGTAAACAAACAAACAAACAAGCAAACAACAACAGCAACAAAAACAACATTAAATGAGAAATAAAACACTAAAGATTGTAAACGAATTTGATAAGATAACCGGGTCAGTATTCCCTTATTTTGCTTCTGATCAAGGTTTTTTTTAATTTCAAATTTATTTTTATCAGTTTAGTCTTGTATTTTTTTGTTTATTTGTTTGTTGCAGAGGATCCTTTAGACACTTAAACAGAAGCCAGCTGCCGTGCTCCAGCTGTACGCTTAATTATCATACGTGGATATTATGAATCGAAGAAGTAAATACATTAAGATAGTTTCCTTAATGAAACAGTGCTGGAAAAGAGACACGTCTTCATGTAAAAAAAATCCAAACAAATAAAAGCAAAACAAAACAAAACAAAACAAATTGTTGTCAAGATTTGTAAGATGTATTACCTGTGGCGGCTTCTTCTTCTTTTTTGTCATGTCAACAGCTGCGTACAAATATTCAGTGTTCCCGCCAGCCTGAGGTGTCTCACTCCCTGCAGCCTCTGTGTTGTTGTCGAGTCCTGAATTAGTTTGATAAGACGAACTATTCTCTGGTGTCAGAGACGGGGACTGATCCACATAAGACGCCCATTGTAAAGGTAAACCACTTGTTTCTTCCTGAGGGCGGCCCGTAGTCTTTTCGAGGGCGCTCACTTCAGAACTGGCTCTGCCTTTTCTTTCTTTATGAAGAACAGCGTACACATATTCCATATTTTTTGTCATGTCAACAGCTGCGTACAAATATTCAGTGTTCCCGCCAGCCTGAGGTGTCTCACTCCCTGCAGCCTCTGTGTTGTTGTCGAGCCCTGAATTAGTTTGATGAGACGAACCATTCTCTGGTGTCAGAGACGGGACCTGATCCACACAAGACGCCCATTGTACAGGTAAACCACTTGTTTCTTACTGAGGGCGGCCCGTAGTCTTTTCGAGGGCGCTCACTTCAGAACTGGCTCTGCCTTTTCTTTCTTTATGAAGAACAGCGTACACATGATCCTTATTTTTTGTCATGTCAACAGCTGCGTACAAATATTCAGTGTTCCCGCCAGCCTGAGGTGTCTCGCTCCCTGCAGCCTCTGTGTTGTTGTCGAGCCCTGAATTAGTTTGATAAGACGAACCATTCTCTGGTGTCAGAGACGGGGCCTGATCCACACAAGACGCCCATTGTACAGTTAAACCACCTGTTTCTTCCTGAGGGCGGCCCGTAGTCTTTTCGAGGGCGCTCACTTCAGAACTGGCTCTGCCTTTTCTTTCTTTATGAACAACAGCGTATACATGATCCTTATTTTCTTCTTTTTTATCGCACAAAGCAGGTTGCTGCTGTATTCCTTTCTCACAGCTCACCAACACTGTGTTTTCTGGCGCTCTTTCTTGAATATCTAAATATCCCTCGCTTACTGAACTCAACGTTCGATTAGTCTCAATATTATCATAGCCGGACTCTTTTTTGCAGTCGCTCACTGTTTCGTAGGTGGCCAGCCCAGATTCCGTTCGTGAAAGGGTTAGGTGAACAGTGAGCTCAGCGGAGCTCTGTGTTTGTTGAACAAGCACAGGGTCGAGTGATGTCAGTTCAGAGCTCGAAGGCTTCTCGTAGGTGCACATGACACGATCTTCGTCTAAACATTATCTATGACGCAAGAAATTAGGCTTTACTGATATGTTAAAGAAATAAAAACGCGCTGAGTGCATTTTTGAGTTCTATAGGTACGCGGGAATTTTAAGAACACGAGAGAAGTGCGGAGAAGCACGAGCCGCAGGCGAGTGCTTCTCTCGCTTCTCGAAGAACAAGTTTTTTTTTAGTTCTTTTATAATAATATACATGAAAAAATTACTCAGTTCTGATTGGTTAAGATAAATGCAGTTTTCAAATAATTCAATGCAGAAGAGGATTAATTCAGTGCAAAGAAAGTAACAACCAAACATTCTGATCGTTCAATAAGCAAAGAAACTCACAGATAGCTAATCAAATGCAAGCAAACTCTTTAATTGTACTTAAATACATATCAGTAATCTAGTGTATAATTACTCATTGTAACATAATTTCCATAGTTATTCCCAAAATCGTGTCACCAATTAATTTTCACCGTTGTCGCCGTTGTTAGTGTTGAAAGAAAAAAAAAATTAAAAATTAAAAAAAAATAGGAAAATTAAGTACGTTCTTTCCAGTGAAGGGTCGAGGGTGAAATGTCAAGGGTTCAAATTTTCCAAGGGTCGAGGGTGAACTGTCAAGGGTTCAAATTTTCCAAATTTATTTATTCATTTATTTACTTATTTGAAATTTATTATTATATCATTCCTTGTATCTCGTGGTCGTAAGATTTCCCTCCTTCCTCCAAGTGTCAGAAATACCAGGATGTTAGCTCTCGTTTCCTCTCCGTTCAGCACTTTCTCTCATTCTCCTTTTTCACTTGCGCGTGTTTCAGTGAGTTATTCGTAATGGAGGGTTTTTTGACAGCGTTCTCCCTTCTGAATAATCTTTGTTGGAAGTCTTTTAACATTTCCATTAAAAAAGACTTTCAGCTTTGCTCAGAGAACGTTATTAAACTTTAACTTAAACTTTATTGTTTTCTCTAAAATAATTTTAGCCGTTGAAACTCGTCACCAAAGAGGTTTCTTGACCGCTGAAAGAACCACCATAAATAACCCAAGTTTTGTTTTGCGTGATCCAGACGCTGATGTCGACAAATTTATAAACCTCGCGCGCTTGAGGAAATATAGGAAATAATAAACAATTTGATAAATAAATCGTTGGCATATTTTAAACCCTCGCCCCTTAACATTTTCCCCTCGACCCTCGGCTCTCGACAAAAACCTTTACTTTGTTCTTTTCGAAGCATTGTCAAAAAGTGAACAATACAATAATACATTAACTGATGCAATTATCAGAAGGACATTAAGTATGGATTTTAAGTACATGACTGATTATATGGATAACTCAAGGTAAAAAGTAAAGGAGAGGAAAGTAATGTAAAGACATACGAAAAGGATTGTTCCCCATGTTAGACAAAAAGTTAGATATGAAACAAATGAAAACAAAGTGAAAGGCCCATTACATTGTTTATCGTGGCTCCGACGTCTGCGAAAGAACATAAGTCCGAAATCGACTACAAGGAGCAGAATGAAAATGGCCAGTAGCGCCACAACAATCACAACCAAGTTAGGCTTGCTAGCATGTACATCGTCTGCCAAGGGATGTTCAGTCACGGTATTCCCAGAGGTGACCCCTTAATTGATATATAAAAGAGGAGGCCGTTTCAAATAAGGTATGGAGCCAAACCTTTAGATGCAACTTTTTATAAATAGTAAAATTACTTTGATTAATTAAATCTACGTGTTAGCGTTCTCAATAAAAATTCAACGTTGCTCTCACCTATAAAAATTATGCAAATACTGTAAAGTCAATTAAACGAAGATGATAATGATGGTGGTAACTAATAACAGAACAGACAAAGGAAAAAAACGCATGGAAGTTGAAAAAATGATAGTAGATTTTTGTTTCTATTTTTTTAAAGGTTCTCTTCTGTATCTCATACCTGTGCATTGATGATTGCCCATCCATTTTTAAGGGAAGCGCAAATTAACAGTAACAGTGTAGTACGAATTTATCTTACATGGGAAAATTACATAATTAAATGAATAGATCTTTGCATGAAAAACGGTAATAACCAAAAAAAAGGGTAGATAAGCTTTTACCTGTTGTCGCAATTGTAGATGGTCCTTTGGCCCGAGTAGTTTTCGATGCCTGGGATCCATCATTCAGTCCTTAATTAAAGAGGAACACAAAACCAAAGTTAGTAATTCACTATAAGCATTTTCAATAAAAATTCAACGTTTTTCTAACATATAAAAATTGTACAAATACTTGTAGGTAATAATAATGATAATGTTCACTAAAGTGGTAAATAACAACAAACCTGAACAAAGAACCAAAAGTTTGCACATTTTTATATCCATTTGTTTAAGGTTTGTCTGTTCCTTTTCTACGTACATATATGTATAAATTTAAAGTTAAAGATTTGCAGGAGTTTCAAGGGGTAAGTCGGGGGAAGTTATGCCACTTTGCTTTATTTATACTTACATTCAGCAGTAATTCACATCATCTTCTAGACACATTTGTTGGATAGGTCAAGCCTTCAACAGTAACAACGCCAATACTTACCTGTTATGGTAGATGCTGTCGCTTTCGCTGAAATTTTCTCTGAACAAGAATATGAAAATTCACCTATCATTGTAAAATGTGATTTTATATCCTACTTTAAATAAAGCGCAAAGCAATGGTAACGGTGTGGTATCTATATATGAAAAAGAGACAAACAAATATATAAATAAACGAATAAATAGATATATTGAAATAATTTAGCCAATTGTGTGACAAGAAGTCCTTATAGGCTCACTATTAGGATCCAAAGTGACTTCACGGTCTATCTAGTGTTTATACTATGTTATGTAATCTTTTTAGCTATCTTCCTCGGTGTAACTGACTTTCAAGAGAGGGACCGGCCGTAATACGATTTACTTATTCTTATTTTCAGTTTCGCGTAATGCGAATTAAGGGTCTATTACCTCCTCCACTTGTCAATTCACATATGAATCCTGCTTTTGCGAGGGATAAGTTACAGCGGACATCATTATAGCGCCCAAAGTTACTAGAATAATTTCTGTACATCTGCGCGCAGTTCTCTCCACTTTTATTATTTCCGTCGCTAGGTTCTCCTCCTGCCCAGGGCCAATGTCCTTTATTGGACGCATTGACTGTACTGTTATCACTTAACCATCTCCAAACTCCAGCTGATGCATCTTTCCTCAAACCTATGAAGTATTCAATGGTATCTTCTTTTTGGATGGTTCGATTCAGGAAGTTCCACTCCTCACGACTCTCAACAGAAACAAGTTTATATCCAGACTGTTCATTACATATTTTTTTGCTTTCATCCCAATTGTAATTGTTACCATTGCTGCTATAGAAAATGTAGCTGGAACCACTGAAGTTCTTCTTCACGGAAACTGAATGTAGAATTGAACGAAGAAAACACTATCCATTAACCATTGACTTTATTAGCTGATAACACCTTAGGGGCAAGGTTAGAAGCAGAAACAAACTGTTCTAACAGTAATATTCCTTGAAGTGAAATAGCATCCAAAACCAACTTAGGTGTTTTTCGTTTTTTATTTGTTTTCTTTTGTTTGGTATGCGATTAGCTTCATACGAAGAATGTTTACTCCCTTTTCAAAGTTCCACTCCTTACCGATCTGTCGAATGAGTATTCTTCTTAATACACTTTAGGTTTATTTCAATGTTGGATCCTAAGTGCTAATGTGTGAAACAAGCATAAAGCCTGTCGTGCTTTAATTTTATTGAACTAATGTTTATTGAACTAGCTCTCAAGAACGAGACAAAACCTTAATTTCAGCTTTATTACCAAAAAATGGCTGCATCGATTGTAATTTGAAAAGGTTTCGTGATGTCTGTGTTTCGACGATAAATTCTACAACTACTACCAAATTCGAAAACGAAAACACAGCCACTAAACTTACTGTTTTTTTTGGTCCTAACTGTGCGACTGCTTGACGACAACTAACTGACGCGACCGATTCAAATATTAATTAGACTTAAATTCTAGCATGCAGTATTTTGTTCGGCCGTCCCAACTGACGGCGTTTATGTTAATGACCAAGCATTCGTCGGAACAGTCTGAATACATTCCGATATCTAAAGTGTGGTGAGCACTATTTGTTTTGCCAATTACGGTGCCATCCTTTTTTCTTTTAACAAGCAAGCATACTTAATAGTCAGCTTTCAAAAAGAAAAAGCATGTAGATGTTAGTCTAAACATTGTGCTTACCAGCATCACTCTTTGCGTAAATGGTTCTAGTTAGCACAAGAAGAGCAGGATATATCAGAAAACACACTTTCTCCATTTCAACAAACAACTGTCCCCCACAGTGTGCTCAAGCTTTAGAAACAAAATTGTGTGCAAATCGCGGTATGATATGGGTATCAGGCCCTTCAGTTCCGCACTCGTAAACAGGTAATTTCGTCCAAGTCGAGTTAGAACAAGACGCACGTGTGTCCAGCACGAATGTAGTTTTACTCTTTCAGCATCTGAAACATAATCTTTGTTTTCCTCTATGATTAGCTTATAGCAACTGATTTTTCAGTTTCAAAAATTAGTTCTCGTAAATCAGCTTTATCTCCTTTTTCTACAATTTCCTCCAGAGCTTAACAGCACAAACCTTGTCGTGTTTAGCCTGAAAAGAGTCTGAGATTTGACAGTCTACTTTGAGCACTTTATATTCTATTTCTATTGTTGGATAAAAATGAAAGTTCTGTTAAAGCACTGACTGATAAAAATGAGAATATTTTCGATGTAAACGCTTTAATGACGTCTACGATTATTACCGTGACTAGACCTTTTTTTTTACTTTGATATATACACACACACACACACATATATATATATATATATATATATATATATATATATATATATATAAGTGAAGGAATCAAAGAGGACGCATCGATTCTCTGTTACTCTCAGTTTCGCGCCTAAGCGCTCGTCAGACAGAACTTTCTTCTGACGAAGTTCTGTCTGACGAAGTTCTGTCTGACGAGTTCTGTCTGACGAGCGCTTTTCATAAGAACCAACACTTGAAATATCATGCTTTCCAAAAGCCAGTTAACAAGACGGCCAGTAAATCCATCCCAGAAAGCAATATAGAAATTGCTTTTTTTTGTTCCGATTTTAATGCACGAGACATATTACATTTCTCGTTTGCTCGAGAGCGACATCGGAACTAATAACTTCTCAATCAGAGTTCGCCATCTTTCTCTTTGTCCAGCAAGAGCAAAATGTCAGAATGACGCTCAAATGACACATTTGGCTTGTGATTGACGGCTGGAGCTTAACCGCACCAATCAAGAACTCCGTTCGTGGGCGACCGGAGTTTTGCAAAATAACAATGACTTCGGGCAGGTGTGATCTTAACTTCCCCACCCCCACCCTCCCCTTACTTTTGACCGACGACCGCCCCCTTGGTATAAATTTCTTTCTCTCTCTAGCTTTCAGCTGCCATTAAAATCAAAGATGGCGGCCATAATTTTCGTTAAGAAAATATTGAGCAGTTGCTCGCCAAAATCACGCCTTCTCTGCAGGCTCACAATTTCACGATATTGACTTTTTTTCTTTAACTACAAGTGATATATTCCGTTCAGGAAACACCAAATGAAGGTTGTATTTCTTGGGATAAATTCAGACTGACACATTTATTAAGTTGATCGATTGATTACTACAGCTGACTAATGTCATGAATTAATTTTAAAGTTAGAGAAAAGAGATTTACGAAGGAGTTCAGGGTTAAGCTAGCCATATCTGATTTTGATATTCAATTGACCTGGAAGGATCCTGAAAATTCCAATGGAATTTGAGGCAATTTGAAAAGACAACTCTTAAGCTGAAATTATGAACATACAATAGAAAGATCTAAACCTACTTTTGCTATATTTGTAAACCTATTATTTATCAATTAATTATTTTATATATTTTGTGAGCACGTAACAGATGGTTTTCCATTCTCGAAGACATCTTTTGTCTTTTGAATTTCTGTCTCTTCTCGCGACGTCCTTCAGCGTTTCAGCAGCATAATAATATGATCACGTTCAGTCTCAATCGTGTCTTTGTTTTCTGAAACTTCCTCCGGCATTTTTTTCTTAAAGTGCCTGACTTAATTATTAGGCTACTGAAGAAAAGTTTCGTTCGAGCAAGGACTGACAAAAACAGAAAGATGTTCCATGTAAACATTTGTAAAGCATGTCGATATTATTTTAAGAATGATTTAAGTTCAGTAAAGTTACCGTAACCCTTGAAATTATTTTATTCGACATGTTTTCGGGAAATGTTTGTTTTCGTTTTCATCGAAGTTAATGTCCGGGGCCAAGTCAAGAAAGCATTTTAGCTGAACGCTTTGGTTTTTACAAATTCATTCTTCTGGTAGTCTATGATTGCTTAATGCTGTGTTCGTGATACCCGATTCATCGGGGAGAATGCACTGGCCATGGTGTTATCGCTTTGTCAAAGAAACTACCCTCTACGCCCCTACATTGACTTTATGGCTTACGCAATCGTACATTCTGACACATGCACGTGCGTTTATATTGAGAGCCGCATCTTAGGATTGGAACTAAGGCGCCTGATATCCATATTATGATGCGATTCACTGATCGGTGTGGACAAGTCTTGTATTTTTGAGGTATTTCGAGGTATCCTTGTGCTATGGGAAACTATATATGCAAATAATGATACTGCTAAGTACACTGCCAAGATTGATAGCTATATAAGTGTTTGGTTTTCTATTTAAGTATGCTAGCTCGTCTTAAAGAACAGATACCTCGGCATCGGGTAACTCGAATTTTACTTTACTTAATTGATCTGATAACTCTATAAACAGTCCTGAAAGTTTCAAATTACCGGTAGGTGTAGAAGGAAAGAATGAAACAGGAACACTGTCCAAATGCTTATTTTTTTTCATTTTACTGCACGACTGTCTAACACACACAACTGAAACACAAGTCAACTTTTCCTTTAAAAATCTCCGTTTTCAGTGTTGCACGAAATGTCATCTGTTCTCAGCTTCTTACAGTTTCATAATTCAGGGTAATGGTAAAACTTTGTTTGATTGATTTGTCAAATTTCTTCGGAAAATCTACGCTAATTATTAGCAAAATAAATTTTAATCAAGTATCACAGACACAACAGCCTTTGCATTGTGCGCTTTAGCTGATTCTATTGTGTATCCATCAATTACATTTACATTTCAAGTTGATGCTTCATGGAAAATTCAAAACTTAGCGCATCAACGAAGGTAATGGAGGCAGTAAATTCAAAAGTTGAAATTTTTTAGTTATTCTCATCACTTGAGTGGTTGATATTGTATTGATACCGTAAGGAGAAATTTTGTCTTGGTCACTTGTGGGAGAGGGATATGACATTAGAAATTGTTATTATTATCTCAGACGCACTCTTTTTTGCAGTCGCTCACGAAAGTGGCCAGCCCAGACTCAGTTCGTAAAAGGGTTAGACGAACTGTAAGTTCAGCGGAGCTCTGTGTATTTTTAACCAAGTGCAGGGTTGAGTGGTGATGTCTTTTCAGAGCTCGGAGGCTTCTAGTAGGTGCATATGACTCGATCTTTGTCTAAACGCGATCCATGACACAAGAAATTAGGCTTCATTGAAATGTTATGTAATAAATTGTTCATTTTAATTTGTTTTTTTTTACTCTGATAATATCTCTACCTATTGTTTTTAGGGATCAGCTCTTTTCCCTTTATTTACTCAGCCGCTGTAGCATCAGTTCATCTTTTCACTTTATATTATTTATGACCATACTTAAATCTCAGAACCTCGCTTTTGTAAGGAGGACCATGATACGTAAAAGATAACTGCTGTATGTATCTCTAGCTTAAGGACTATTTTCGCTGTCCTGGAGACAGGCGACAACCAGCTAAAGCGACATGCCGAAGGGAATTTTATTGCCTCTCTATTTGATCAATTTGTTGCTTTGCTTATTTTTCTCGTTGGTAACAAATTCTTTAATAGCTTCCGGGACAGTGGTTTGCCAAATGTAACTGAGAGGCGAAAAGAAAATCTTTTTCTTCTAATATACTCGATGATGAGCAACAATTCTAAAAGTGTATATAAATATATATCAGTAATCCAGTGTATACTTACTTAATGTAACATAGTTTCCATAGAAAGCCCCAAAATCGTGTCACCAATTAATTTTCATCATTGTGGTCGTTTTTAACTCATTAATATATCATTACTTGTATCTCGTGATCGTAGGACAGAAATGCCAGGATGTTAGCTTTTTCGTTTCCTCTCTTCAGCACTTTCTCTCATTCTCCTATTTCACTTGCGCGTGTTTTGGTGAGTTATTCGTAATGGAGAATTCTTGACAGCGTTCTCCTTTCGTAATAATTTCTGTTGCAAGTCTTTTAGTACTTTCATTGAGAAGACTGCTCGGAGAAAGTTTCTAAAAATCCTCCCAAAATTAAAACAACGACTTCATGAACCTCAATATAACGTGGTCCTTGGTAGGACGAACGATATTCTTTGTCCTTGTAATACGAAAATCTATGATTAAGTACCTTGATATTTTCAGTCCCTTGGGCTCATAAAAGGAAACGTGCGAATGGCGAAGAGAAAAGAGCGGGGAATTTTGCGACCACAAGATACAAAAAATGTTTATTTAAAACTATAAATTTATGATTCACAGAACTTCGCGAAGCCAAACGGAGGAAACATAAAGCGTCATAGACGAAATTTACATCATATATAAAAAAGCGGCGCAAAATTACTACTGCAACGCAGTTAGGGGAGAAGGGGAAGTGAGACACTGATAACTCACTGGTAGCTCGATATTTGCTCTTGTTTTGAAGTTTTAATTTTTTTCTCTTAAAAGCTTCAGCCGTCGAAGCCCATAACCATAAGGATCTCTTGACCGCTGAAACAGCCACCATAAATAACAAAGTTTTGTTTTGCGTGATCCAGGCGCGAATGTTGACAAATTTATAAACTTCGCTGCGCTCGAGGAAAAATAAGTAATAATAAAGATTGAATAAATAAATCATTGGCATATTTTGAACCGTAGACCCTTAACATTTCCCCTCGACCCTCGGCTCTCGACAAAAAACTACACTTTGTTCTTTTCGAAGCATTGTCAGAAAGTGAAAAATACAATAATACATAAATTGCTTCAATTGTTAGAGAGACATGTAATAAAAATAATAAATTTAATCAATAAACGAAGTTAATTGACTGGAAGGGGAATCTTGGTTTCAGGTTTCCGTTTGGGAAACGCATTGAAGGCGTTTGGGGAAGAAATCCTTTTTACTCAAGGCAATCATTATTTCTATATCTCTGAGTGATAATGTCATTTAGTGAGCCACCATTGATTGAAATATTCATAAGTTATATTACAGAGATGGACTATATATATATAGATATATATATATATACACAAATCATGAAACAACTTTACAAATATAGTTTCAGCATGAGTATATATTAGTGTCCGAGCAGTTTGTTTCTGCCTCTAGACTCGCTCCCAAGGTATTTAACAAATTCAGTTTTTATGTGATAGAATCAAGGGTTTCTAGAAAGCGCACCCGTAATATTCATAGGCCTTCTACGCCTGGAAAAGAGGTCAACTGAAAAGAAAACGCCGTGGGAAAGATTGCCAAAAGGCGACAGCTGCCGCGACATATTCGAAAGTTTACACTTGCTCAGATATTGATCTTGGTGAAGTTCTATTCAATTACGTAATTTTTTTGCGGCAAAGAAAACAGGGATCTTTCGAGCTAGATTTATCGCGTTTCCTTAGGTGGAATTTCCAAAGATCTGCTGAACCGTTAAACATATTTGTGCCTTCCTAGTGACTGTTTATAAAATAAATTCTTAGGACCAAATTGGAGATAGAGGAAAAAACAGAAAATTGCAAATAGCTAGGAAACTGGCTTTGAAACTCCTATTTTTTTCGGCTTTTAATGATCGGCATGGCAAATTTTCCTATTTTGTGAAAATTTTTAGATTTCAACGAAGCAAATTGAATAAAATAAGAGGCACAGCCAAACTATCACTGGCGAGCGCCTCCCTTCGTGGAGCCTTAGCTTAATATCGAAAATCACTTTTATAATATTTACTACAGCAAACACTGGTCCGAACCTTATTCACTGCCCTTTTGATGGCTTTTAGTGACCTTGATGAGCGAAAACTTAAACATTATTTTAGAAAAACATTACGCTGGCGCACGCGCCAAAATTGAGCAAAAACCCTATTGAGCCTTCTTAAACGATAGGAATTTCTTTTTTTCACATGAGACGTAACAGGTCACTAAATATCCGAAGTACTTTAGTTTAATTTAGTTACGTCTATAGCTTGATTCTCCCAATATTTGTCTGACAGAATGATCATGTAAACTCATCAAAAAAAAATGAAAAGTAACTAGTGGCAGCCATAGAACGATATCAGAAACCAGAAACAAGAAACTGAAAGAAAACTTAACCTGTCAATGATAAATGCAAATAAATATTCGTTCTTGTCCGAACGTGAGGTGAAGATGGCTGTGTATTCGCCGAGTTGCTTTTTTTTTTTTTTTCTCGCGTTTTTGTGGATCGTGGAGGTCCATAAAAATGCTAAAGAGGCTAATATTCAGCCTTCTCGACCGAACATGCTTGGTCAATAAAGGATTTACTGCATAGCAAAAATAGTTCGCTAGGAAAAAACTAAAAAATTACTTATTTATCTAAAGAGCTGGTAAAGAAAGCCAACTGTGTTTGTAGCAAGTCAATCTTGACTATTTTCTTCCTTTATGCGACTCCATAGCCGACATTGTCTAAAATTTATCTCAAGAACTGGGAAAGAAAGCACGTCAAAGTTCACTGTGTACTGCCGCTTTTTGCGAATCCATCGCTGACATTGTCCAAAAATTAAGAACTTGTTTTCTTGCCCGGGATCAAAGAGGGCGATTCCAAGCGGGCAAGATGGGCCCTAGTTGCCTGTTCGGGTAGTATATTAGAAGTAAGGATTCGCTTCATATTGCCTACGGGCGCTGCCAGCCATATTATAAATAGTAATATTACAAAGTAAGGACTTGACTGATCCAAAAAGGAGAATTGTTTAAAAGTCATGTCTGCAATATCTCCGCTTTTACACTTAGTCTTACAACGTGCATAGAAAAAGATAGAGGTTTGTGCGTTTTCATCATAATTTTTTTGCTCTTAAAATTTTATCTGCCATGTGATGATCGCGTGACATACGTAACCAAAAACAAGAAACTGAAATAAAACCCGTAGAAGAAAGATTAATGCAAATAGCAAGAGTCACGCGTGTGAAAAACAAAATATTGATTTGAACGATAAAAAAATCACTGCGCCTCCAAATCGTCATCAGCTTTAAGAGGGTCTCGATGAGCTTTTACGGTCATTGTTTGAAATTTGGGACATTTTACGGCTAAAGCTGAATTTCTTTCCGTTGTGGTTAAGAGAAAAATTTTCACGGTTAATTTTTTACGACTCTTGGTTGAAATTTGTCGATTTTTACGTCTAACGGCTAAGTTTTCTGTCATTTTACGTTCAACCCCATTTACCCCACTTAAAAATCTCCAAATTTCAGCAAGCTTATTTTAGAAATATGTCAGGGTTTAGAGAGATGGAGTATAAATGAATTAGCTTTTTAAGCTACTTACCTTTTTAAAAAAACGCAAAGTTTCCGAGTTCAGTATCCTGATCGTTTGATGGATGAAACCAAAATCAAGAAACTCCCTGCAAAACAAAGATTTATTAAAATAGCTAGTGTAAATAAATTTAAAAAAAACAATAACAGTAATAGTAGCAATAATTACCAGTGTAGACTGAGATGAGATAAATGGAATCTTTATCTAATTCTGCGATTGTTTGAAAAGCTGGATGCTCTATCATAGAGATTTCACTGAGTTTCGGTCCTAAATATTTCAGTTTTCAGTGAAGAGAGAAGAATATTACTCCTGTTCATTCTCCTTCTTACCTTGCAAAAATAAATCGTGTCTCTTTCGGTGTTGTTTCTGTTAGTATGACAAACGAAACCAAAATCAAGAATCTGGAAATAACAATTCCCGCAAGACAAAGATTGGAGAAAATTAACTCTGGTGAAGACAAATTACGACCTTCTTCAATAAAATAATGATAATAATAACAATGATAATAGTGCTAAGAATAATCAAATTACTAAAAAATGTTTTAACATATGTGGCGTTCTTTTTCCTCATTTCTGTTTGTTAAAGAAAAAACCTCTTACAGAAAAGAAGTAATATCACCAATGATGATACGAACACATTTTTCACAGGGTATCATTAAGATCTCATTACTAATTCTCTTTACTGTCTCCCATACAGTTCTTGTGATGATGGTTTGGAAAATTTAGTATTGGATCAACTTATAATCCCGTAATTGATATTTTTTTTTTATTCTCATCACTTGTCTGCTTGATATTGTATTGATATTGTAAGGAGAAATTCTGTTTTGGTCACTCATGGAAGTTAAAGGGTTAAACTCTTGGAAAAATTGCAAAAGGACTAAAAAGTGATCTTCACCGCTCACACCAGTTTTGAAGACTTCAGAGCTACAACGAAAGTTATTGAGGGGGAAACGAGCATTTTACAATAACAGTTGCGGCATTTTGCAAGAATAAATGCATTTTGTAATACGCATTGCAGAAATTTGTGACAAAATCGAGTCACGCATTTTGTTATCATTAATGGCTGCAACATTTTGTAGTAATCGTCGGTCTGTGCAATTTCTAACAACATCCTACGGCAAATTGTAATATGTTGCTCTTGCAAAAAAAGTATCATTCCACAGACTGGGTATTTGCGGTTTTCCTCCTCTGAATAATGATTTTAAAAGCATTAAGATAGGCATCAGACGGCAAAACACATTTGCAATGGCTACAGAAATATACCCAACCATAAAGGCACACAGAACCGCGCACTGGTTGTGGACACAAAGTTAGCAAGATCACATTTTCCGCCTCATATCCTTTGCAAAACAACAATGTAAACATTTTTTTTCTTTTGGAACCAGATAGAGACAATATCATAAAGAATATACCACTTTCGTGACTCGTGCACAGAAGATTGTCACAAGAATATTTAATCTCACCTCAAACAGGCTCAGAATCAGGTCTGTTTCATCGGTGAAGGGTGATTCTCGCTTGATTGCCTGCTGTGGATCAATGGGAACTTTGTCAAGCATTCAAAAGTTTTGTTTTTGTGTGGATGTTACTAAAAACAGGAACGGGGAGCGCAGATAGCAGAACGGAGTACGGGGAACGGGGGACGCTGAGCGGCGAACGTTGAACGAGAAACCGGAAACGGGGAGCCGGGAATGACAGTCTTCTATTCAGACCCTTTTTCCGTGTTGTTGTCCGCCATTTTAAAATGTTATGCGGATTACCACTGTACTTTCGGTCCCAGTTCTTGTTCTTGGTTTCCCGTTCCCCGTTCCTGATTTTAAAAACATCCATCTCGTGTTGACCCAAATTCAAACTGTTAATTGTGTTTCAGTGTCTCTACAGATGTGTGATAATATTTTATCTCATTATTTATGCGGATGTAAAATGAACTTTTTCAGAACGGTTGGACTAATCAATACATCTATAGTCTACGCAGTCACCTTCTGCTGTTGTTTGGGATAAGTAAGCGTAAGTTGCTCTGGTCAGTTATCAAATCTTCAACAACCCCGGTCTTCCCCCCGAACAATCCCTGGGCATTCGACTGTCGTCTGTGCCCAAGGAAAAAGTAATTTAAACGTGCGAAGGTGGGATGGAAATCTAAACTGAAAGTAAATTTAAACGAGCCAATCTTCAACAGTTCAAATACCCGGGGGGGGGGGGGTCTCCCTGAGAGGGATGTTGAATTTTTTAACTACTCGACTCATGATGAGTTCTTTTGTAGAGTGTACATAGAAATGACGTTGAGCTAAACCAGCTAAATAAAAGTTGCACATCTACACTAATGAGGCGTTGTAGTTCGAAATGGCATAGTTTTGGTTGCGTTTTTGCTTATGAACACGGAGACTTCCGTCAACAGTTTTAAAAGTGGAGCATTTTGAAAACAATCCTTTTCTCCGAAGACAAGTGAAAACGAAGGCTTTTGAAAACGTTGACCAAAACATTCGTTCCATATATACTCTATATATTTCTCTTTGCGTTTCAGGTGATCAGTTCATGTTGAGGAGAGTCGCAAATGCATCGAAATGTGCGTTTCCAGTTTAAACACATTATTCTGCACAATGAAGACCGAAACGAACACTAGTGTGGCAAAAAATATCTTCTTTCTTTTTGTTGGACACAAGAACTTACTCTTTTGAAGCCGCTTAGTGTGTTCGGGGCCAAATGGGCAAGGTATTTTTTTCGTCTTCAATATCCATTAGATTTCTTAAAAGTGGATCCGAAATTGTCAAAGTGTCATAAGTGATAACTTCGTTGCTAGCTCGGATCGGAATCCACCAATCACAACATTATGTTGACCTGGTAATCTTTGGATTTCAACTTCCACAAGTGAATAATCAGAGAACAAGGATTTTGATCTCGAGTTAAAATATTATACATCGTCAGTGCATGCCCTGAAAATTGGCGCCAGAGCCAGTTTTATGTTGCATGCTTGCGATGTTACAGTGTGATTCCAAAGTTCGAAGGTTATCGAATAGTGTCGTGTAGCAGAGGGGGAATCTTTGAAGAGTTATGGCGAAATCACATAAACCTTCTCGTGATATTACAGCGGAGAAGAAAGCTGGTACATTGAAATCTGGTGTTGCAGTCGATAAGAAGAAAAATAAACTGAAGAGAAAAGAAAATTTTTCACTGTACATCCACAAAGTGTTGAAGGAAGGTCATCAAGATACTGGAATTACAACCAAAGCCATGGGTATCACGAACTCTTTCGTTAGCGACATTTTCGAGCGCATAGCTATGGAGGCATATCGCCTGACAAAGTAAGGTAAGAAGTCGACAATGAGTTCCCGCGAAATCCAAACTGCTGTACGGCTGCTTCTGCCAGGTGAAGTTGCAAAGCATGCAGTTAGCGAAGGCACGAAGGCTGTCACCAAATACACAAGCAGCAAGTGAACGAGGAGTACGATATTTTCTTTAAATCCAATGGGCTTGATCTGTGATCAACCAGTCAACAGATGTTGTTGTTGTTTATTTTATTGTTAACTTAGTCGAGGTTTAAAGCGGTAGAGATGCTTAAATAAATTGCATTTCAAAGACAAGTTTTTCTAACTTTTCTGAAATGACTTGACGTGCGCATATCGCACTTTTCATTGTAGTTTTGTAAGTTGTTGAAATAACTAGCCGTCCATCGAAAAAAGATGTCGAATTTAGATTAAGTGATTAGCTTCTGTATTTCGCAATATCTTTGCCTTCACTGAAATTAAAAGAGAAGGCGTTTCACTCGGAGAATTCTATGATAGCTTGTCCCTAACTATTCACATGCAGACCTTACAGCACTCGCCGTGTTGTAGAGTTTGAAACAATATTACGAAAGACACAAATTGGTCGTGCGATGGGCTGCAAATAAGTTTTTGTTGAGTTTTTTTTTTTTTTTTATAAAAAAATAAATAAGTCTATGTGAACGAGTAGAGTGGTATGTTGTTTGCACCAATCAGATCGCCGCATTAGGTTATGTATCTCGCACCGATCAGATTGCCACATTAGGTTATGTATCTCGCACCAATCGGATTGCCGCATTAGGGTATGTATCTCGCACCACGCCGGGCTGGCGCGTGCCATGAAGTGGAACTTTGTCGCCCGCTGTTGTTTGAGATTGTACAGCAGAAATGCGAATAAAAGTACAAAGCAGTTTTCAAAATGGCGGATGAAAATAGCATTTTGAATGCTATTGTGGCTCTTCGTCCTTTACGTGATGAAGTCGATAATTTCTTTTTGTTTGAAGAAGAAGTAAAAACAGCTCTCACTTCAATTTTTGAAAAAAACCGTGTGGGCCAAAGCTCTTTGAAACGAGCTAAAATGTCACAAATTCCAGCGACAGCACTCCTGGAAGGAGAAGTGAAGATGTGGCTTAAGATGCTCCATAGGCGCCTCAGTCCAAGAATGAAGGCCCGAAGCGCTTGGACTGTAGAGTTTAAAAGGGCGATGTCCTCGGAAATATTTTCCTTAATTTTACAGATGGTTAAAAAGGCCCGTTCCGCTTATGGTGTTGTGCACAACGAAGAAAAACACACAGATATAATCTACTATAACAGAGAGAACAGACTGATTCGAGATTTTGCCCAGTTATCTGAGCTAAGCAGAGACTCAGTCCGAGAATTCCTTATTAAGCAGAGTAAAGGAACAAGAAAAGGAACTTCAAAAGTTTCCATAACTTCTGAAACGCCTTTCACCATCACATTTATTAAGAGGACACAGCAAGTGGTGGGTATTGTCTCAAGTCTCTATATGCACCATTGACTTGGTTTTCAGTTTCTAAGCCCTCTAGATAGTCTGGGTCAATTTCATGAACAGTCCCAATGTCAAACTTTTTTAACTGTTCTACAAGGTTACTATAAGTTAGAAGCTTTGGAACCTTACAGCCTTTACAAATTGAAATACTTGTTCTTTTCCCTGGTTTGCCTTCATTTGATTTCATTGAAAGCACCAGTCTTACACTTTTGTACTTTCGTTTCCCATTACACCACTTGCATAATATGTTGCAATACTTCGAACAATGTTGTCATCTGACTTTTCAAATTCTAACACACTCTTCTTATACTCTTTACAAACTATTCTATTGGTCAACTGCTTGTTCTCTGTCACATATTTTGTTAACTTATCTAACTTGCATCTCTTTTGCAGAGTGTCAAACATTCCCTCGAACAGGCTGAGGAATGTTCATTTGAGCTCCCATGAATTTTGGCAGCAGCTTCAATGGTTTCATGCCTCCTTTTTCTTGGGGTCCTTGGTCCCAGTATTGATTCTCCATTGACAAGTGCAGTAGGGCTTCTTGTTCGTGCCTGAGATACCTGTCCCTGTGACTAAAATATTGCTAAATTAGACACTGGGTAGTAACACAATTATTTAAATTAGATGTTGTTGGATGATAACAAAATAGATATTTAGCCAAATCTTACATTCAATATGTTGATGTTTACAATTTAGAGACACTGTCATTTATGACAGTCTTTACTGACCAAATGAACACAGGCACTCGCTCAGGTTTCTTGCATAGGTACCGGCATAGAAGCCTGACCATGGCTGTCATTCTGGCACTGGCTCTGTGTTAAGTGGTTAGTTCACCGAAATTGAACTTGCAAAATATATTTTTTTTATTTTTACAAAATTGAATATTTTTCTGTTCACATTATTAATAAAATTTGGCATAAAATTAAACCTCATCCAACCACTAATCAATGCAAACCTACAGACTTAGTTGGAGGTTGCACCCAGCAGTTTTTTGCTGCATACTTACTGGTACTGGTAAAACAACCACAATAAAGAATCAAGAGTATACTCACAGGAATATTTTCTAATTCATTTGTTATGTCTTTGAAGTGTTCCCTGACTGTGGCCAACTGAAAGCAATTATTATACAAGTGATTTCATAAGCACTGATTGTTTAATTTCAAGTGTCATTTAGAGTTTAAACACATAAAAAGCTTTTACCCTGTCAAAATTGAAATTCAAGCCTCCCTACACATGGACCTCCACCACTTTCCTATAATCCTTTGTTACAATATTCTCTGATATTGAAAATAAAAATCTTCCCAAAACATTAATACTGGACAAATTTATCTCACCTTTTCTTGGGCTCGCTGGACTTTTTTGTACTCTGCCGATAGCTTGCGATTTTCATCAACAGCTTTCTCCCTTGCAACCTTGCGAGCTTTCATGAATTGAGCCAAGTGAAAGCGCGTGTTCTTTGTGTGCGGCATCCTAGAAATTAACTCATAAAAAACTAAGGAAAGAAGGCAAAATTAGGAAAACAAAAATCATAGAGCTTTTGTCAAGGCTTTGAAGTTTCGGTTCGTAGCACAAATTCTCGGATAAGTAGAGAAACTTAAAAAACTATCCTAGCCAAAAATACGATAGAAACGACAAATAAACCTTACCTTTTCTTTTACTATTTCCTCTACTGTCTCTTGCCAAGCGAACATCGAAGAAACCATGGCATATTTAGTATCAAAATGACGGGAAAACTGTGTACTTTCAGCACATTTGAGTTTTGGCGCCTTCGGACTAACTCCAGGACCGCTCGGAGGCAGTTTTCAATAGGCGTTAACTCAGTTCCAGGCTTCTCTAAAAACCACACGGTCACAAACGCCATATTTGTGGACGCTGATTGTTCCGCTTCAGAGCGCTCACCAACCCGGCGTGCACCAATCATATCACAGCATTTAGATGTCTTGCACCAATCACGGCCTTTAGGTATTGTTTTGTTATAAATTATGTCATGGAATCAGGGTGCCGTGCACAGAGAACGAAGTTAAACAGAACATTTGGGCCCATTTGATAAGTGTAATGGCCTTCGCGAGAGCCTCGTTGATTGAGGTCGAGATTTATTAGGATATGAAAGGTTTGTATTTAACTTGTTGCGTCATTTTTTTTTAGTTAAAACGTGTTTTTTTTTCGCTCCTTTTTCTCACAACGCATACGCCAAACAACTAACATTCCATCGCGTTCTATGAAAACAACGTCTAAAGTCCGATCAGAACATACTCAATCATTGCAATACATGCACATTACACCATTTTTCACGTGTTTGAATTTTATTCCACCAATCAAATTCCACTTGTCCATATTACACTATGCTCTATCACGTGCCATCTCCTGGTGAACAACTTACATTTTATCACATATTCTAACCGTATTATCCAACCCCACTGAAAAAAAATTTACATGAAACTTAATGCTACTGATAGCGGCTATTTCACGCAATTCTCCCGCGTTTTGACTTTTCCACAAATAAAATTCGCTTTTAGCTGCGTTGGACCTAACCCCTTGCGTGTTAATTCCTTCTAGACAACCTGCCTTTTTTTACGTTTTTCACGCCCTGAGGGCAAAGTTCAGAAAGGTAACGATCAATCAAGGAGACCTCTTTGAATTATTATCCTTTTTTCTCGTTCAGTAAATCTTCACTTATTCGAGATCGCAATATATTCTTGGTTAGGGTCTATTGGAGATACAAAAGAGTTTCAGGTTGCTTTTCGTTGTAAAATTACGTGGAGTGATTTTTTTGTGGAAAGCATAGTCTCTTCCGCAACCGTCACGCAAAGTGCTCTCTCTCCAACGGGGAATATAGGGTGTTATGTGATGAGACCAAACAATGGCTACGAAGGAGACTACAGTGAGCGTGGCACCGATGTATTTTATTTTTGCTCAAAATTATTAAGACAATAGAGAAAATAGACCCCAATATACCTGCGTGAGTCTGGATTAATTAGGTTTTTGTCTTTCTCTTAAAATGAAATAATGCGATATTTTCGTTCTTTTGAAAGTTATGAAAATACTAGGAACAGAAAGCGTCCCATCTCGACCTACCCAGCTTAAACAAATAACCCTTGCATGCTACGCATGCCTATGTTTTACAACTGCGGAATATTTATTACAAGGCAATGAAAAGCGATCGAATATTGCCTGCCTTCCCTTCGAAACGATCTGCCATAGACTCATACGCGAAAACCTCCTTTCCTTTTTCTTAGTTTTCCAGACTCGTATTTTGTCGGATCATCGTCCAGTGTGAGAGCAAAACTAGAGCTGCATGGGGTGATATCGAATGCGAATGTAAGGGGTTTGTTTCTTTGGAGCTTTCGTGCGTCGACCTACGTTTCCCCGCGGGGGAAAAGCAGCTGGAAACTGAGACTCTTCTTGAAAAATTATTTGTGGTATTATAGAAATACCAGAATTGTTGATTCTCAGAAAACAACGGAGGATTTCGGGCTATTTCAAATAAAAATAATGCCGAGATTTTGTGCTGTTTTCTCTACCGCTTCATTAAAACCATATGCTAATTTAAGACTTTCGTTTCGCGAGCTGATGACCGCAACATTACCTTACCGCTCAGTTCCTTAGGCTTCTTGGGGTCCTAGTCACTCGGATGAAAGAAAAGTGGTTCTTTACACTTTTACTTCTAATTTTTCTCTTTAAAGAGAGGAGGGGGAGGGGAGTGGGCTGACGTTTTGCATTCATTAAACAGGTGAGACGATAGATATTTCTGAATGCCGCGTACAAAAACCAAGGAGTGAGTGCGAATACTTAAATTTGGATCGGCTTATAATTCAGAATATACGGAAACATTGAAAGAAATTGATTTCTACTAAACACTTAATTAAGTTTTCTGAAATCTTGATCTTCTAAAGAGCTAGCTTTCTTTTTAGAAGTGCCGAACATTTATACAGATTGCAATAATTTTGTATTTGTATATCATCGTCCTTAGCCAGTTTCAGAAAGGTTCTTTGGTGGGCTTAATAATGGTGTTGAAAAGCCATCGTTAGGTTTTGTCGCTTTTGAATGAAATAGAAAGAAATAGATGAAAACCATTTATTAAACCATTTTGTTCATTTATTTATCGAATTTCGTTTTTGTTGTTTTTATATGATGCACCATACCGTGGTATTTGAAAATAAAAACGTTAAAACAAGTTTTACAACTTGACACATTGACGCTGCAGTTTAATTCAACGTCATCCAACCTCGGGAATTTATGACTTTATAACTGAATTTTTATTCTTAACTCATCATTTCGACAATGCGTGAAGAGAAAGCTTCCCTCTAGCATGAAACTAAACACCGAGAACATAGTGAATTGAACTATTGAAATGTTTTCCTTCAGTCCGCGCATGCGCGGGACGCTGACTACAAACTTATTCCAACACAAACTTATCCCATATAAGTAATACTGATTTTTTTCGGTTTTGACATGCAAGTGCCTTAAAGGGGCTCATCTAAAGTATTCTGGGTACAGTCCTAGGAAGAAATTTCTGGAAAACTAGTCGGGTATTTATAATGACAAAGCAATTAATTACCGATCACTAACTCTAATTATGGGGTCTGCATACTTGTTTCGTTCAGTTTTGTTTTCATCTCCATGTTTATCATTAAAACATTCCTGAGATAGGAAGCGAGTTTCACTTATGTTCGCCGTCCTTTGTCTCCTCCGGATTCTTCTGTGATATCTTAACACTTGCTGTCTTGACGGGATCAATTTGGGAGTATACTGTTTGGGGCTGTTCTTTGACAAGCTTTGCACTGTTTTCGCGGGAAATGATCAGATCTGCGTACACAAGGCCACGGTATGGAGCGGGCTTCTACATTGAACATGGAAAAGAGAATAATAACTTATGAGCAGATCGTGAAACAAGAGACATTAAATAACGATAGCAACACAGTAACGAGGTTAACAAATAAACAAACAAACAACAACAGCAACAAAAACAACATTAAATGAGAAATAAAACACCAAAGATTGTAAACGAATTTGATAAGATAACTGGGTCAGTGTTCCCTTATTTTGCTTCTTATCAAGGTTTTTTTTTAATTTCAAATTTATTTTTATCAGTTTAGTCTTGTATTTTTCTTTACTTGTTTGTTGCAGAGGATCTTTTAGACATTTAAGCAAAGGTCCAGCTGCTGTGCTCCAGCTGTACGCTTAATTATCATACGTAGACATTATGAATCGAAGAAGTAAATAGACTAAGACTGTTTCCTTAATGAAACAGTGTTGAAAAAGAAACACGTCTTCATCTAAAAAAAAATCCAACAAATAAAAGCAAAACAAAAGAAACGAAACAAAAAAGAAACTGTTGTCAGGATTTGTAAGATGTATTACCTGTGGCGGCTTCTTCTTCTTTTTTGTCATGTCAACAGCTGCGTACAAATAATCAGTGTTCCCACCAGCCTGAGGTGTCTCGCTCCCTGCAGCCTCTATGTTGTTATCGAGCCCTGAATCAGTTTGATGAGACGAACGATTCTCTGGTGTCAGAGACGGGGACTGATCTACACGGGACGCCCATTGCACAGGTAAACCACTTGTTTCTTCCTGAGGGTGGCCCGCAGTCTTTTCGAGGGCGCTCGCTTCAGAACTGGCTCTGCCTTTTCTTTCTTTATGAACAACAGCGTATACATGATCCTTATTTTCTTCTTTTTTATCGCACAAAGCAGGTGGCTGATGTATTCCTTTCTTACCACTCACCAACACTGTGTTTTCTGGCGCTGTTTCCTGAATATCTGAACATCCCTCACTTACTGAACTCAACTTTTGATTAGTCTCAATGTTATCATAGCCGCACTCTTTTTTGCAGTCGCTCACTGTTTCGTAGGTGGACAGCCCAGATTCCGTTCGTGAAAGGGTTAGGTGAACAGTAAGCTCAGCGGAGCTCTGTGTTTGTTGAACAAGCACAGGGTCGAGTGATGTCAGTTCAGAGCTCGAAGGCTTCTCGTAGGTGCATATGACACGATCTTCGTCTAAACGTCATCTATGACGCAAGAAATTAGGCTTTACTGATATGTTAAAGAAATAAAAACGCCCCGAGTGCATTGTTGAGTTATATAAGCACGCGGGAATTTTTAAGAACACGGGTAAAGTGCGGAGAAGTACAAGCCGCAGGCGAGTGCTTCTCTTACTTCTCGAGGAACAAGTTTTTTTTGGTTCTTTTATAATAATATATATGAAAAAATTACTCAGTTCTGATTGTTTAAGATAAATGCAGTTTTCAAATAATTCAATGCAGAAGAGGGTTAACTGAGTGCAAAGAGAGTAACAACCAGACATTCTGATTGTTTAATAATCGAAGAAACTCACAGATAGCCAATCAAGTGCGAGCCTTGGACGTCTTAACATTTGGCTACACTGAAAATTTGCGAGCGAAACAATGGCCGGCGTTTGAAGTAGGTCTTCTTTCACCACCGCAACAACAATACAGCAGCTGGAAAACAGCTCTAACAACGAAAACACTGTAAAAAGCACAGCTTTTTGGTTGTCGATTTGGAAAAAGTGGTGTTTAGAGAGGGGAATTGCCAAGGCCGAAATGAAAATTACGAGCCGATCCAGCTTAACACTTTGCTCGAGCGATTCTACGCCGAAATTAAAACAAACATGGTTAAACCTTGCAAACGACGATTACATTCCATCGAAAGTGATTAGGACTCAGACCGAATAATTTCTTGACATGTTTTGCTGGACTTCGAACTTTTTTGTGCCTTATAGATGTGAAAATATCATTGAATATTACTATTATTATTAATATAGTTTGGACCCTACGCGGTTATTTTGACCGAATGCACAGGTTTGAATAAATTATTTTTGCACTTGATGCGCGCTTTGCTTCTGCGTAATTATGATAAGCTATCTCATATTTTTTCATATATATTATTAATACGTAATCACATGATTTTTCTGGTGCAGTTTGGAATAAATAAGCACTTGTTAATTTTTTCAAAGACCACAAATTGCACTGGCCCTACGGGCTCGTGAAATTTTTTAAAAAAAATTAACTCGTGCTTATTTATTCCAGATTGCACTAGAAATCATGTGATTACCTATACTTAAATGTATCATGAATTGCGCACGCTCGTACCGATGACGTTGGCTGCGTGCATTATATCTCAACAGTGCACTTGTGTGACGTAAGGCGCGTGCTCTATCTCTCAACTTGGAATCTATTTGTTAAATAATGAACTCGTTCTGACCAATCACGGCGCGTGCATTTCTCTGAACATTTTATAATGTGCAGTAAATTGCTTATCAAACAAATTTGTTTTTGACTCTGATAATTTCTCTAAGTAATGTTTTTAGGGTCAGCAGTTTTATATTAAATGACTCAGTTGTTGTAACATCAGTTCATAGTGTCACTGTACGCCCTGGTACTGCTTATCTTACTTCCGAACTTGTCACGCTTTTGTAAGAAGGACCATGGTACGCAAAAGACAACTGCCGTGTGTATCTCTAACTTAAGGACTATTTTTCGCTGTCCTGGAGACAGGCGACAACCAGCCAAAGCGACATGCTGAAGGGCATTTCATTGCCTCTATATTTGATCAATTTGTTGCATGTCTTATTTTTCTTTTTTTAACAAATGCTTTATTAGCTTCCGGGACAGTGGTTTGCCAAATGTAACTGAGAGGCAGAAAAGAAACCTCCTTTTTATATACTTAATAATAAGCAAAACTCTTTAAGTGTACTTAAATACGTATCAGTAATCTAGTGTATACTTACTCATTGTAACATAATTTCCATAGTTATCCCCAAAATCGTGTCACCAATTAAATTTCACCGTCGTTGTCGTTGTTAGTGTTGAAAGAAAAAAAAAATTAATTTTTTTTTAAAAAAATAGGAAACGTAAGTGCGTTCTTTCCAGTGAAGGTACTAGTCAAGTGTCGAGGGTGAAATGTCAAGGGTTCAAAAATTTCCTAATTTATTGATTGATTTATTTCTTTGCTTATTTAAAATTTATTATTATATCATTCCTTGTATCACGTGGTCGTAAGATTTCCCGCCTTTCTCCAAATGTCAGCAATACCAGGATGTTGGCTCTCGTTTCCTCTCTTTAGCACTTTCTCGCATTCTCCTATTTCACTTGCGCGTGTTTCAGTGAGTTATTCGTAATGAAGGGTTTTTTGTCAGTGTTCTCCCTTCTAAATAATCTTTGTTGGAATACTTTCAGCTTTACTCAGAGAACGTTGTTAAAATCCTCCCAAAAGTAAAACCACAACTTCATGGACCTCTATATAACGTGGTTCTTGGTAGGAAGAACGATATTCTTTGCCCCAGTAATACGAAATCTATGATTAAGTACCTTGATATTTTAAGTCCCTTGGGCTCAAAAGAGAAAACGTGCGAATGGCTAAGAGAAAAGAGCGGGAAATTTTGCGACCACAAGATACAAAAAATGTTTTTTTCAAATTATAAATACGTGATTCACAGAACTTCGCAAAGTCGATCGGTGGAAACTCAAAGCGTTATAGACGAAATTTACATCGTATATATAAAAAGATCGGCGTAAAATACGACTGCGACGCAGATAGATGGGAAGCGGAAGTGAAACATTGATAGCTCGAAATTTGCTCTTGTTTTGAAGCCCATGGTCCAAATCGCTTTTTTTTTTTTTTTTTTTTTTTTCTCTAAAATACTTCAGCCGTCGAAACTCGTCACAAAAAGAGGTTTCTTGACCGTTGAAAGAACCGCCATAAATAACCAAGTTTGTTTTGCGTGATCCAGGCGCGGATGTCGACAAATTAATAAACCTCTTGCGCTCGAGGAAATATAAGTAATAATAAACAATTAAATAAATAAAGCGCTAACATATTTTGAACATTCGACCCTTAACATTTTCCCCTCAACCCTCGGCCCTCGATAAAAACCTTTACTTTGTTCTTTTCGAATCATTGTCAAAAAGTAAATAATACAGTAATGCATAAACTGCTGGAATCATCATGCAGAAGGACATTTAAAATGGATTTTAAGTACATGCTCTTTTGCACAGTTGACTGATTACGTGGATAACTCAAGGTAAAAAGTAAAGGAGACGAAAGTAATGTAACGCACACGAAAAGGATTGTTCATCATGATAGACAAAAAGTTAGATACGAAACAAAAGAAAACACAGTTAAAGGCACTTACATTGTTTATCGTGGCTCCGACGTCTGCGAAAGAACATAAGTCCGAAAGCGACTACAAGAAGCAGAATGAAAATGGCCAGTAGCACCACAACAATCACAATTAGGTTAGGCTTGCTAGCATGTACATCGTCTGCCAAGGGATATTCAGTGACGGTATTCCCTGACGTGACCCCTTAATTGATATATAAAAGAGGAGGCTGTTTCAGATAAGGCATGGAACCAAACGTTCAGATGCAACATTTTAAAAATAGTAAAATGCTTTGATGAATTAAATCCACGTGTTAGCATTCTCGATACAAATTCAACGTTGCTCTCATCTATAGAATTTATACAAACACTGTAAAGTCAATAAAACGATGGTGATAATGATGGTGGTAACTAATAACAGAACAGACAAAGGAATGAAACGCATGGAAGTTGAAAAACTAGTGATAAATTTTTTTGTTTCTATTTTTTTAAAGGTTCTTTTCTGTATATCATACCTATGCTTTGATGATTGCCCATCCATTTTTAAGGGAAGTGCAAATTAACAGTAACAGTGTGGTACGAATTTATTTTACACTTGGAAAATTACATGAATAAATGAATAAATCTTTGCATGAAAAATGGTAATAACCGAAAAAAAGAGTAGATAAGCTTTTACTTGTTGTCGCAGTTGTAGATGGTCCTTTGACCCGAGCAGTTGTCGATGTCTGGGATCCATCATTCTGTCCTAAATTAAAGAGGAACACAAAAGCAAAGTTAGTAATTTACTATTAGCATTTTCAATAAAAATTCAACGTTTTTCTAACATAGAAAAATTGTACAAATACTTGTAGGTAATAATAATGATAATGCTCACAAAAGTGGTAAATAACAACAAACCTGAACAAAGAACCAAAAGTATGCACATTTTTTTTCTATTTGTTTAAGGTTTGTCTGTTCCTCATTACATATATGTATAAATTTAAAGTTAAAGATTTGCAGGAATTTCAGGGAGTGAGTCGGGGGAAGTTATGTCACTTAACTTGATTTATACTTACATTTAGCGCTGATTCACATCATCGTCTAGACATATTTGTTGGATAGGTCAAGCCTTCAACAGTTACAACGCTAATACTTACTTGTTGTGGTGGATGCTGTCGCTTTCGCTGATTTTTTCCCTAGACGAGAATATGAAAATTCACTTATCATTGTAATTTTGTGATTTTATATCCTAATTTAAATGCAGCGCAAAGCAATGGTAACAGTGCGGTATCTATATATGAAAAAAAGACACACAAATTAATAAAAACGAATAAATAGATATATTAAAATAATTTAGCCAATTGCATAACAAGAAGTCCTTATTGCCTCAGTATTAGGACCCAAGGTGACTTCATGGTCTATCTAGCATTTGTAATATGCTATGTAATCTTTTTAGCTTTCTTCCTCGGTGTAACTGACTTTCAAGAGAGGGACTGGGCCGCAATACATTTACTTATTCTTTTTTTCAGTCTCGCGTAATGTGAATTAAGGGTCTATTACCTCCTTCACCTCTAAATTCACATATGTATCCTGCTGTTTTCAGGGGCGAAGTACAGCTGACATCATTATAAAGCCCGTACTTATCCTCATAATTTCCGTACATTTGCGCGCAGTTCTCTTTAAAAGAATCGTCGCTAGGTTGTCCAGGTGCCCAGGGCCAGCCTTCTTCATTGGACACATTCACTGTGCTGTTATCACTTAACCATCTCCACACTTTAGTTGATGTATCTTTCCACAAACCTATGAAGTACTCAATGGTATTCTCTTTTTGGATGATTTGATTC